>NC_041219.1:18084051-18139167 GCF_002837175.3 Physeter macrocephalus | reverse complement strand
AAGAATCTAGGGCTTCCCTGGTGGCGCAGTGGTTGAGAGTCCGCCTGCCGATGCAGGGGACACGGGTTCGTGCCCCGATCCGGGAGGATCCCACATGCGGCGGAGCGGCTGGGCCCGTGGGCCGTGGCCACTGAGCCTGCGCATCCGGAGCCTGTGCTCCGCAATGGGAGAGGCCACGACGGTGAGAGGCCCACGTACCACAAAAAAATAAAATAAAATTAAATTTAAAAAAAAAAAGAATCTAATCTAAAATAATATCAGGCTTGCTACCTTGCAAACAGGCCAAAGCAATCTGCAGCAATGAGGAAATTACACATTGAGGTAGATCAGAGTGTTACTGGCCGAGCATGCTTTGGCCAGATCTCAAGAAAGCAACACAATTAGTTAAATTGATGAATAAAGCATATTTATCATGAAAGGGGTATAAGTCAGGCATAGATAAAAATGTAGCACACGATATATCTTCATAGTGAAGAATGCTAGAATATATTATGCATTTGTTCCTAGTAAAGAAAAGCTGTTTCATGACTCTGCCACCCTCGCCACAGATCACGGGTCCAGGGTTGGGTATCAGACTAAAAAGCTAGCAATCTATGTAGATCACTCAAAAGCTGACTCAAAAGCTAGCAATCTTATACAGATTGATGGATCAATGAAATCAATGGGATTCTCTTTCTCAGGGAGTTTGAATGCATGACTTAGAGAGAGAGCCAATAGGTTTTAGAAAAGACAAAAAGACAGAAACAAAAAATCATATAAAAAAAAGAAATGGAATTGTTGATAATGGCCAGAGAGTAATCAAGTCACCATTCTGATGTTGACCTGGAGGAAGGATGGAAGGTGGGGGAAGGGTAGGAATGGTGACACATTACTTACTAAGGGCCAGCCACCACCCTATATGTGCTTAACATGTAGTAATTCATTTGTTCTTCAAAAACATATTAGAGGGACTTCTCTGGTGGCCCAGTGGTGAAGACTCTGCCTTCCAATGCAGGAGATGAGGGTTTGATCCCTGGTCGAGGAACTAAGATCCTACATGCTGTGGGGCAACTAAGCCCACGCACCACAACTACAGAGCCCGTGTGCCCTGGAGCCCATGCGCCACAACTAGAGAGACAAAACCCACACACCACAGCTAGAGAGAAACCCAAGCAGACCGCGTGCCGAAACCAAAAGATCCCACATGCCTCATCAAAGATCCCAGTGTGCCACAACTAAGACCCGACGCAGCCAAAAAAAATAAGGAAAATAAATAAAACCCAAAACATATTAGAAAGATACTACTTTTATCTGCATTTTACAGAAATTGCAGCACCTGCCCAACATCTTAGAGCTGAGAACAGGTTGAGGGTGTGGTTCTGAAACAGACTGCCTAGCTTCGAATACTGGCTCTGCTGCTATGATGACCAAATAAGTTAATATTTGTAAATGTGCTTAATATATTGCCTGGCACATAGTAATCACTATATAAATAAAGAACAATTACAAATACAAAAGCAAATAAGTAAAAATATGAAGCCACGCAGTCCAAGTCTATATTAGTCAGAGATTTCCAGAGAAACAGAACCAATAGGATATATAGAGATCTCTATAAAGAGGGATATGTTATAGGCTCACATTACTGGCTCCCATGGTTATGCAGGCTGAGAGGTTCCACAATCTCCTGGAGAAACAGGAGAGCTGGTGATATAATCCCTTTTGAATCCGAAGAACCAGTGGAGCTTATGGTGTAACTCTCAGTCTAAGACTAAAGGCGTGAGAACCAGAAGGGCTGCTGGTGAAAGTATCAGAGTTTGATGGCCCAAGAACCGAGAGCTCTGATGTGCAAGGGCAGGAGAAGATGGATGACCCAGCTCAAGGAGAGAGAGAGAATTTACCCTTTCCCCACCTTTTTTGTTCTATTTCGGCCCTCAACAAATTGAACGATGCGATCCCACATTGGAGAGGGCAGATCTTCTTTACTCAGTCTACTGATTCAAATGCTAATCTCTTCTGGAAACACCCTCACAGACACCTCCAGAAATGATGTTTCAGCTATCTGGGCATCCTTTAGCCCAGTCAAGTTGACACATGAAATTCATCATCACAGATTCCATATCTATGCTCTTAGTCCCTATGGCTGTGTTGCGGAGTGAGAGGAAAAATTGACAGCAGCTATCCTGAGGGTACAAAAAATAACAACCAAGGTGTTAAATAAAATCTAGCCATTTAGACAGTCTTCTGGCCTTTTAGTGAGAGGAAAGGGGAAAGGCAGTTTGGCAGGTTCTGTAACCTAATATACTGGAGGGTTTCCCTAAGCCATCAGCTCTGCTTTTGGCTTATTTTGCCTCAACCCATCAGTAAGAAAAAAACTTTCCAGCATTTAGTCCTAAAAATGTCTTTTTCTCCTTGATGTTTGATGTGTGGAGGATTCTCCAGTGTACCAGATTCTACTGTTTCATTATGTGGCAAATAATCTGTATTGGTAAATAAAATTCTCTTTTTAAATGCCTCAGAAATTATCAAAAATTATATACACATCACATATCATTGGTCCAACAAGTGAAAATAGGCCCAGGATGTATATTCTTTTAATCAAGACATATTCTAGAGGAATCATTTTGAGGGAGGAAGGCTTTAAAGTTATTAATATATTTTTTGGAAAAAATAAGCATATTCATTAAGCATTAATAATCAATAGAAATACTTAAAGATAGAACTTCTGAATCTTACAGTTTGTATTTAAAAGTTTCTCAAATTGAGATATTTATAAATTATTACTGAGGAAATACCTAACCATTTCACAATGATTTCAGTACAGAGATATTAGAAGCAGAAAAATTCTTAGGAAAAAAGATCTGTTTTATATATTTATAAAGACAATAAGTTGAGAAAACATGTATAAAATTAATATTAAGAATAATTTCTCAAGTTAAGTCTCGGCAAACACCAACAAAATGAAAGGGTGGGTTTAAATTCAGAGGTCAGCATAATAACCCCATTTTCCTCAATTATGTGAATAATTAGGTAATCGAAAAGATTGTTCTTGAATTGCCCAGACCCTTGTGTCAAATTGGCCAAGATTAACAGTACTATGTCTATAGCAATTGGAATACATTCATGACAGTACAGCCAAACTATTTTTCTCCTATTTAAAAATCCATGTAGGTAGTTGCTCATGCATTCAACTGTGATGTATCTGTAAACACAAGTCAGTAAGCCAGAATGGGCAAATTCAGCTAGATCCCAGTCTGGAGCTATGGAAAAAAGAATTATTTCTCTGTTTCCTGACCCTACTGAGATAAGAGAGGGCTCAGTTTCAGTGACACTTAATTCCCATGTGTTTCTCAAAAGCTTGGAGCAGAATTATTGTTTTATCTAATGCCAAATTTATGTATCCTTTCTTCTACACCAGCTGGTTGATCAGGTTCAAAAATAAATCCTCTTTTATTTAATATGAAATTTAAAGAGGGAAAGATTATTTCTGTAGTTTCTTTTCTTTCCATTGATGTATTTTAAAACAAATGAAATGGTGCATACAATCAAGACTTTGAAAAACATCCCCAATAAGGAAAGTTTTATAAATATCAGGAATTCTCTAAAGGAATAGGAACATAATGAGATGTTATTTCTGAACCTAAATTGGAAGAAGACAAATTATAGGACAATATTGTAAAACTGTTGATATCATTTTCCAACCCCTTTATTTTGTTCCCTGTCTGACTTAAATAAACCTGAAAAGTCGATGCTGTATTCATCTTAAATCACTAAATGTAATGGACTGAATGAAAAGAAAATCACTCACACATATTCATCAGATTTAACAAGAAGTCCTGAATTGATCTGTAAACAAAAATTGTAAAATTATATGACATTTCAGGCTTACAATAACATAATTTAAGTAAGACATATTTATTCCACTATCACAAAAAATAATCTACCAAATTTTAACCCTCAAAACAACAAATTCCCAATTCCAAGGTTTTGATTGACATATATTTCTTGAAGGGGACTTCAATTATTACTTATAATAGCAGTCATAATAGTTTAAATTATGGTAAATCGGGGTAAAATTTACCAAATTTTGGTAAATTTGGGCAAAATGGCACTCAAGAACATATTAAAATAATTAGATTTTGGTCCTCAACTACTTTATTCGGTCTATACTGGCATTAACTCTCAAAAGGGAAAAAACAGTCTGTCAGTAGAATTATTTGCCTAAAAACAAATACATCTTATAGCAACAGGGGGTTCTAAATAATTTGTTACTCAAATTTAGCTAAACTGAACTAGGAAAATGAATCACTTATTTCTGTGATGAAACATATGGTGCAGCAGTGTGCTTGAGCTGGCCCATACCAACTCACAAAAACTGATTAATTCTCAGGAATTTTGCAAGCTGGTTGTTAAACGCAGCTATTACTAAAAATTACATCATATAAATTTACAATTCAGTAAATTTTATATGTATTAAATGCTCAAACCTCATCACTTCCTAATTATCTTAGTGTATCTTACAATTATCTTTGATTTTGATATTATTTATCTCTCTTATTTCTATATGTCAGAAAAATATAGTGTGCCACTACACACCTCTTCCCAATTTCATGCTTTGTCATCATGTTGGTAGCCTGAAGTCAGCCACTGCAAGAATATTTATACCAGAGTAACTGGCAAACCCTATAAACCAAGGCTTGATTAATTGATTTATTAATGGCCCAGACTTAAGTAATAGAGAAAATGTTAATATTGCAGGGTAAACTTAAAGTATACTATGGCTGTATCTATTCCATTGTGAATAGCATGCAATATTGAGGAAATATTCTTCCAGTATTTGAAAACCATTGTCTGATTCAGCAAAGAAGTTGGTAATGTCATTAGCAAATGAGTGAAATTCCAACATACGTCTTTGTAGTTTCATTTTGTCTTATTCTTAATGCAAATGAAAATATCAACCAACAGTCATGTTGGAAAGACATTCATTAGTTGCAACTATAGTTTGAATGTGGATATACAAATTGGGCAAAAACCAAACAGAGCATTATGTGAGAATCAATTGGCTATATTGTACTTACAATAAAGAGTATTGTATACTTTATTATTATTTGTAAAACATGTTATACATTCTCTATATCTGTAAAATTTATAATAATATGCACCATTTTGTTTTATTGTAGGGAAACCAGTTGTTAAATTTTTACCAGTACACCAAAGATTCTGTGTCCCTATCTTGTCCTAACATAGCTGGTGAGTAGCTTTTTAAAGTGTGTTCTGGACTTGTATGGAGCAGCTAAGTCACCCCCTCCAGTTGAGTGGCATCTAGATCTTTCCTAACTGCTCTGAAAGTCCTGGATGTTTGCCAGTTAAGGGAAGGAATCTTCCCTATCACAGCTGTGCCCACATTTGACTGTACAGGAAAGTTTATAATAAACTGAGGTGAACAAATGGTAGATATGGTAATTGCTCTGACTGAATCACCTATCCCAACAGAAGGGATTAGGAAATTTCAAAGGCTATTAATTCAGAAAATTACAATGTAGTCAAGTTCTTCCATCTTTCTTTTCTGCCATTCTTATTATTTTGGTTTTTGTCTTTCAAATGGTTGAAGCAGCTCCCAACCATCATACCCTCACACTGAAACATGCAACAGAAGAACAAAAATCTTTTCCTTACTTTGCTTTTTAAAGGCAAGAAAAACTCTTGCAGTAAGCTCCCAACAGACTTTTTCGCATTTTGTGTTGTATCACTTACACACTCCGAACTCAACCGCTGACAAGGGGATTAAGTTACCTTGACTGATTTCCTCTCTGTGTCATACTCCCCTGAAACACAAAGCATCCTGACACCTAAACAAAATTGAAGTTATAGGAGAAAGTGAGGTTTGTAAGCAACAGTGTCTGCTGCAAGAATATTCTCACTTTCAGAAAACTATTTCTGAGCCTTTGGATGGAGGAAAGGCGCAGGGGAAAAAGAAACCTAAGCTTTGGTAAAAGAACCCTTATTTATTAAATTATTTAACATACACATGGAGTATTTCCTACATATTATACTTTTTACCAGATGCTGGGAATGCACAGATAGAAGACCAAACTTTCCCCTCAGAGAATTAAATCATTTTTATTAAGCAGACAAGTAAATGAACAATTACAATACACTGTGATAAGAATTCTAATAGCTATTCCTCAGCTGGGTCATCTCTACATTGACTGTGAATTGAAACAAAAATGAAATCTGTGACATCAGCAAACATGAATTTAAAAAATATCCTACACGAGTAAATTCTGATGGGTGGGCCCAAAGTTATGCGAATGCCAAACTAGGTTCAAATACCAAGTTCTTCCCATAACTTCAGGTGTAACATTAAGCAAATTCTTTAAATATGTGGTTATTCAGTTTCCTCATCTTTAAAAAGTGAATGAATGTATTAAATCAAATTTAAAAGCAAGAGAAAAAATAATGTACATGTATGTAGTGATACCTTATGGGACCACAATGAATGATAGCTTGTTTTGTAATAATGCAAGGGGTTTTTTTTGCCTCCCCATCAAGAGAAAATATGCATAAATTTTAAAGCAGAGAAACATTGAAAGTGCAGAAATACTTTCAGCTAAATTGAAATGTTCTTATTAGATTAACTTAAAATTAGGGCTCTCAGAGTAAGAAAAGTGTATATAGAAACTAAAAAGCAAGAATGTGAGAGAAAATTTGTTAGAGAACATACCATTTTAGCATCAATATACTTTCACCTTGCTAAGATTTCAGCTGTTCAACTGACAAATATGTATTATATGAGATGTTTTTTAGATTATTCACTGTTTTCTCTAGTCTTCAAGACTCCAGAAAGATTATGGCCCTGGAGGAAAAGAAAAGGACATCTCCTAATAGTGTGTAACATGATTAAATGGATGAAATAGTGAATAAATGAATTTCTTTATGGTGGCACACTTCTGCCACCTTATGGCTACAAGCCAAAATTACAGGATCAGCTTTTTAAGACACGAGCCAGAAATTCCTTCTTTCCTATTTGCTTTCTTCCTTCTTCCTTTCATCTGCCACATTGTAATTGCAGGCATCATGTGAAACATTGTGCTAGGTTCCAGGAATGCAAACAATTTTCACCATGATCTTAACTGTCAGAAAATTACTATCTAGTGAAATAAATATATACCCCAATGCAACATATTAAATACTTCAATGGATGCATGTGCAGCATGGTATAGGAGCCCACTGGAAGGCAAATATAATTTTTTAAGAAGATATCAGATGACTGTGTAATAAATAAAACTCTTAGAAATGTATTATCTGCCTCTGTGCTTAATTTAGGGAGAAGTAACTTCTCCCTATCTATTTGAATACGTAATATCTGATTCAATAAAATCATTGAACCATAAATGAGAAAAACACCACAACTTTCATCTCTTCAAGGGATTCAGTACCCGGCACTACTACCTAAATCATTCAAATCACATAGTTGTCTATCAAATTTAGTGATTCCCTAGGGATTAAGAATTCACAGCAACCTAACAACCCTTGGTAACCTAGGTCGGCATTTGATCTACCGTACCAGCAAAGACATCTTCCCTATGTGTGAATTCCTCCTTCACAACAAATAAAGTCCTTTTTTTTTTTTTCAGTCCACACCTGGGAAGATGAAGAACAAGTGAGCGAAAGAATGTCACCTTATAAATAGCTTTTTTTTTTGGTATTCAAAGACAGTTATTCATTTACCCCTTTCAATTTATCTTTCCAGAATAAATAATGACAACTTCTTTACATTATTAGCCTAAAAACAATTTCCCCACCCCTCTAATCATGTTAAATGCTCTCTAGCCTGTTTCCTCATGTCCTGAAATGTATGATTTTAAACTGGACACAATATTTAGGTAAAGTTCTCTTGCAAATATCTTGTAAAAAATTGTTTTTAGAAGGGAAAATAGAATTATATTCTTTTGGAAATTATTGAAATATATACAAGTTTTTGATGTTAAAATAATATTATTTTAAAACCAAAGATAGAAAACCATTTATAAAGGTATTCCTTTAACATTAAAAAAAAAAAAATCAAAGGCTATATGAGAGGTTATTTTGAATTTCCAAGTGTCAATCTGTGGGAAATCATTATTATGTTCCTTATCATGCAATAGCTTACTGGAAAATATAATTTTCAAAAAAAAACTTTTAAATGATTGGTCAAGTTATAACTGCTTTGTGAACTGATTTTGAATGTTGATACACTTCAGCTTTGACTTGGCAGACAAACTACCCTAACTTAATTTTTTGTTCAGAATGCTGACTAATCGTTAGTCTATCTCCAGCGAGTTTAATTTTCTGTGATAGACTTATTGACTAAGAGCACCAAGGCTTTGAAAAGTTTCTAAAGAAGTTAGAAAGTTTTGGCACACAACATTTATTCATCAGTTCACTTATGTACAACCTTTACTCACACTCACAAACTTGAATACCTAACACACAAAGATTTAGAAATAAAATTAAAGAATCAAAACCAAAAAACTAATTTCATTCTTTTACATGTAGCTGTCCAGTTTTCCCAGCACCACTTATTGAAGAGGCTGTCTTTTCTCCACTGTATATTCTTGCCTCCTTTATCAAAGATAAGGTGACCATACGTGCGTGGGTTTATCTCTGGGCTTTCTATCCTGTTCCACTGATCTATATTTCTGTTTTCGTGCCAACACCATACTGTCTTGATTACTGTAGCTTTGTAGTATCGTCTGAAGTCAGGGAGCCTGACTCCTCCAGCTCCATTTTTCTTTCTCAGGATTGCTTTGGCTATTCGGGGTCTTCTGTGTTTCCATACAAATTGTGTAATTTTGTGTTCTAGTTGATACAGCCACTATGGAGAACACTATGGAGGTTCCTTAAAAAACTAAAACTAGAACTACCATATGACCCAGCAATCCCACTACTGGGCATATACTCTGAGAAAACCATAATTCAAGAAGAGTCATGTACCAAAATGTTCGTTGCAGCTCTATTTACAATAGCCAGGACATGGAAGCAACCTAAGTGTCCATCAACAGATGAATAGATAAAGAAGATGTGGCACATATATACAATGGAATATTACTCAGCCATAAAAAGAAATGAAATTGAGTTATTTGTAGTGAGGTGGATGGACCTAGAGTCTGTCATACAGAGTGAAGTAAGTCAGAAAGAGAAAAACAAATACCGTATGCTAACACATATATACGGAATCTAAAAAAAAAAGACAAAAAAGGTCCTGAAGAACCTAGAGGCAGGACAGGAATAAAGACGTAGACATAGAGAATGGGCTTGAGGACGTATATGTATAACTGATTCACTTTGTTATAAAGCAGAAACTAACACACCATTGTAATGTTAAAAAAAAACTATTAGAAGAGAAAGTCAAGTTTCAAAAAGAATTTCAATATATAAGTCATAATAGGGTATATAAAACTGAGCGTCATTTTTTGTATTTAAGCTCCTTGATAATTAAAGTGAAAGGAGAATAATGCGGTCATTTACTATATATCTCAGAAAGTCTTTTTTGTTGATAGGATTGAAGTGTAAAGAAAATGTTTTACATGCTGCTTTAAACTCCACGACCTTAAGTGGTCATATGGACAAAACCTTAAATTATTCAAAAAGCAAAGAGAGCAACAGCATTTCACAAGATGCCAACTTTCATTAACATTAAAACACAGCTCAGTGAACAAGTTCTATGGATACAAGAGCCTGGCTTTCATATATGGGGCTGGTCACCTTGCATTAACAAGAACACACACAATTAATATTTGAAATGCTTAAACCTATTAATGAAAATAAGTTTACTGAGTGTTCTTTTGTTTCTGATAATCGCTTATTTTCTTCTTAGTATTTTTACAGCTGGAAAAATAACTACTTCTTTATCCTTTCAGGATTATAATGAGAGACCCCTGTTTATCTCAGATCTTCTTCCTTTGGGGGAACATTGTGAGAAACTTCTGGACACCTGCATAACTAAAGATATTTCTTATCTGGGATAAGATAAGAGATCAAGAGATCAAGCCTCTTGTCACTTTCAGCTTAAACTAGCTTTCAGCAAAAGCCCTTCCACATTAGAGAGCAGATAATGCAAGTAGCCCTTATCACATTTTATGTTTCGTAAATGCTAATAAAAACAAACATCTCTTACTTTTCCTGTAAAAGCTTGCTATATTCTGTCTTTTGAATCCATATATTATTGGGTTGGCCAAAATGTTCCTTTGATTTTTAAGTAAAAATAAAAGACGCATTTTTCATTTTCACCAAGAGCTTTATTGAGCAACATATTCACCGTTTTGATCCACTACCTTCTGCCATTTTTCAGGCAACTTCATAACTCCATCTTCCCAAAGCTTTTTATTTTTTGAGCAAAGAACCGATCCAGGTGTCTTTTACAGTCTTCCAGAGAATTGAATTTTTTTCCATTAAGAGAATTTTGTAAAGACCAAAATAAATGGAAATATGAAGGTGCAATGTCTGATGAGCACAGCAGATGAATCAGAAATTCCCAGACAAGCTGTAACAGTTTTTGCCTGGTCATCAAATAAACATGCGGTCTTGCGTTATCCTGATGGAAGATTATGCCTTTTCTGTTGACTAATTCCAGACCCTTTTCATTGAGTGCTGCTTTCAGGTGGTCTAATTGGGAGCAGTACTTGTTGGAATTAATCGTTTGGTTTTCCGGAAGAAGCTCATAATAGAGGACTCCCTTCCAATCCCACCACAAACACAACATCACCTTCTTTGGATGAAGATCGGCCTTTGGTGTGGTTGGTGGTGGTTCATTTCACTTGCCCCACGATCTCTTCCATTCCACATTATGGTACAGTATCCACTTTTCATCGCCCGTCAAAATTTGTTTTAAAAACGGAACGTTTTCATTATGTTTAAGTAGAGAACCACATGGGGAAATACGGTCAAAAAGGTTTTTTTCTCTTAACTTACGTGGAAACCAAACATCAAAGCGATGAACATAACCAAGCTGGTGCAAATGATTCTCAATGCTTGATTTGGATATTTTGAGTATGTCGGATATCTCCCACAGGGCATAATGTTGACTGCCCTTAATTAATGTCTCGATTTGATCTCTATCAACTTCAACTGGTCTACCTGACAGTGGAGCATTGTCCAGCGTGAAATCTCCAGCACGAAACTTCACCAGCCACTTTTGACAATATTTAATCAGTCATAGCACCTTCTGCATACATTACACAAATCTTTTTTGCATTTCAGTTGCGTTTTTACCTTTCTTGAAATAATAAAGCATAATATGCCAAAAATATTGTTTTATGCCATTTTCAATATTAAAATGGCTACACAAAAATTCACCAATTTTGATGTTTTTTTTTAAATTCATGCTGTTATGACGCTCTCACAATACAATCTAACAAAATCGTTTCGAATGTAGTTAAAGACAACTGGCGCTACTAGAGCCATCTTACGGAAAAAAACAAAAAAACTTATGGGCCAACCCAATACAATGTAAGGGCAGATTTCAAAAACAATGAGGTAGTGCATCTCTGATTTATCATGCACAGTTTTTAGTGCTAAAGACTAAAGTCAGGCAGAGAAAGACAAATATCATATGACATTGCTTATATGTGGAATCTAAAAAAATGGTACAAATGAACTTATTTACAAAACAGAAATAGAGTCACAGATGTACAAAATAAACTTATAGTTACCAAGGGGGAAAAGGGTGGGGAGGGATAAATTGGGAGATTGGGATTGACATACATACACTACTATATATAAAATAACTAGTAAGAACCAACTGTATAACACAGAGAACTCTACTCAATACTCCATAATGACCTTTATGGGATCTAAAAAAGAGTGGATATATGTATAACTGATTCACTTTGCTGTACAGCAGAAGCTAACACAACATTGTGAATCACCTATACTCCAATAAAAATTAATTTAAAAAAAAAGAATGCCCAGAAAAAATAAAAAGACTAGTGTCCCTACCCATATTTTCATATTTAAAAGTACCTATTAGGATTACCCAGCATGGCCAACACAATATTGAAATAGAAGAACAAAGTTGGAGTTCTGGCACTGTCTGATTTCAAGACTTACCATAAAGCTACAGTAATCAAGACAGTGTGGTATTGGGGGGGAAAAAAAAGACAGATTATGGTATAAAATAGAGAACCCAGAAACAGACCCCATAAATATAGTCAACTGATCTTTGAGCAAGGAGCAAAGACAATATGATGAAGAAAAGATAGTCTTTTTAATAAACAGTGCTGGACAACTAGACATCCACACGCAAAAAAAGAAAAAGAAAAAGAAAAAAAAGAATGTGGGCACAAACCTACATCCTTCACAAAAATTAATCTGAAATGGATGGTAGACCATTTGTAAGATGAAAAATTATAAAACTTCTAGAAGTTAAAGTAAGAGAAAATCTAGATCACCTTGGGTTCAGCAATGACTTTTAAGATACAATACCAAAGACATGATCTATGAAAGAAAGAATTAATAAGCTGGACTTAATTAAAATTAAAAATTTCTGCTTTGTGAAAGATACTGTGAAAAGAATGAAAAGGCAAGCCACAGACTGTGAGAAAATATTTGCCAAAAACATGTCTGATAAAGGACTTATTTAAAATATACAAAGAATTCTTAAAACTCAACAATAAGAAAAACAACTGGTTAAAAAGTGGGCCAAAGACCTTAAGAGACACCTCACCAAAGAAGAAAGACAGATGGTAAATAAGCATATGAAAAGATGTTCTATGTCATATGTCATAAGGGAAATGAAAATTAAAACAACAATGAGATATCACTACATACCTATTAGAATAACCAAAATCCAAAACACTGACAACACCAAATGCTGAAGAGGATGTGGAACAACTGAAACTCTCATTCACTGCTGGTGGGGATGCAAAATGGCATAAACACTTTGAAAGACAGTTGGTGGTTTTTTTCAAAACTGAATTTACTCTTACCATATAGTCCAGCAATAGTGCTTCTTAGAATTTAACCAAAGGAGTTGAAAACTTATGTCCATACAAAAACCTGCACATAAATGTTTACAGCAGCTTTACTTGTAATTACTAAAACTTGGAAGCAACCAAGATGTTCTTCAACAGGTGAATGGCTAAACTGTGGTATATCCAGAAAATGAAATATTCCTTAATGCTAAACTAAAACAAAACAAAACAAAAACACACACACACACAAAAGTGAGCTATCAAGCCATGAAAAGACATGGTACCACATGGTACCATGGATTTTGAGTGATAATGATGTGTCATTGTAGGTTCATCAGTTATAACAAACATACCACTCTGGTGAGGGATGCTGGTAATGGGTGAGGCTATGTATGTGTGAGGATAGGTTGTATAGAGGAAATCTCTCTACCTTTCACTCAATTTTGTTATGAATCTAAAATTGCTCTAAAAATTTTTATTAAAAAATAAAAAGTACTTGGGATTTATCCCCAGGCAGACCCAGGTTTTCTGTGAGGCTAAAGTAAGCTTACTGAGAAAAATCCTAAAATTACATGATTGAAAATTTAAAGGAATAATGTATATGACTTGATTAATAAAATTTAATTCTATTATAAAAGTCAAATTTAAATTTATTATACATATTGTATATATTCTTATGTCAATGCTCTTGCCATATAATAACATATTCAAATAACTTTAATAATATTATGCTAACATGCTTGGATATTTACTATTTATTTGACAAAAAGTCGGCTGAATATTATACATGTTATTTCATTTAAATCTCATAATAATCCTTAAGGTGAGTATATTGCTGTTTTCCCTTAAGGGCACTGCCCTTTGTTGTGGTGAAATAACCCACTTAAAATTGACTTTCATTTTTCTTTTTACTCTAAGACAGATATAGAAAATACTTGAGCCTTTTGTGCAAACCCTCTTAATAAAATCTTTCATGTTAAGGTTGATTCAATACCTCTTCCTAATTAAAAACAAAACAAAACAAAACTCTTAATCAAGGTTCTTTCAAGAAATCCCTTCTTAACTTCCTGCCTCACTCAAAATAAAAACTAAAGTGCTTATTACGAAGTCTAAATCTAGACAGTCTGAAGCCCCATTAGCTTTCAGATCTTTGACGATCATGTTCTTCTTTAAATATGCCAGATAAACTATTATCTCTGGGCCTTTACATTTGCTGTTTCCTCTTCCAGAAACAACCTTTGCCCAGGACTTACTCTTTCACATCCTCAAGGTCTTTACTCTCAGTGAGTTCATCCCTGGCTACCCTATCTAAAATCAACCCATCCAAACATCTCAATCCATTGCCTGGGTACTTTTTATCCTTAATGTTTACCATTGACTAACTTAATAAATCTACTTATTTATCTTATTTATTCTCTGCCTCTTCCTCTACAATCTCCAAGTTTACCTGGCCCGTATTAGGTGCTCAATAAATATTTTTGAGTAAACTACTTCAACAGAAGCCAATATTCTTCTTAAAAGTGAACAATTAAAATAAAAAACAAGAAAATGATACCTATTTTATCACTATGTAATATTGTTCCAGGAGTTCTATATATGCTATAAAACAAAACAATGACATCTAACAATTAGAAAGAAGAAAATAACATCTGTTTTTAGATGGTTATGACCATCTTTTCTGTATTATAACCTACAGCTTTCATACAACATACAAAAGTAGAATAAAGAAACATTAATATTCATTAGGGATATCAATAAGCTGACCAAGTATATGTAATAATTCATATCTCACTTATATTTTAGAATAAAATAAAAAGTTGGAAGACCAGTAGACCTTATCACAATAGCATCCAAGATACATATCTTAAGATAAAATTTAAAAGAAATTAGACTTCATATGAATAAAACTATGAAAACTCAGTGAGAAACAAAAGAAAGCATTAATAAACTGATGAGAAAATACATTATTATTAAGATGTCACTATATGCAAATTAATTCCATATTAATTTTGGCCAGAGTAAATTCCAGATCAATTACACCATGAAAAATTAAAAGATTAAACCAAAAATAAGCAGAAAGATAGAAAATTATTTCTCCAATATTAAAGTTAGGGTAGCTACCCTCAACATGAAAGTAAAGAAACCAAAACCACAAAGGTAAATTTTGATGTATTTAAACTATATTTTAAAACTCCTATTTAAAAATCATGTTAAGCAAAATATATACAGACAACAAACCAGGAAGAAATATTTGTAACATATGGGAAAGCCAAAGGTTGCTTATTCTCACTATGGAAATTGTACTTGGAAAAAAATAAGAAAAATATGTTTACCTCCTATGTCAAGGAAAATAGATATTCACAGAATAAATTAAAACAACCCTGTAACATATTACAAACCTTTTTCCCTTACGAGGAACAAAGACATGTGAATGGAGTACCTAGTGCTGCTGAGCTTACATTACAAAGGGCACCTGCGTACTATTTGTGCGACCATCAAGCAAGACTACTTTGGGGAGACAATCTGGCAAAGTGTTTCAAGACCTTATAATTGTTTCTATGATTTATCCCATAGATTCACTTTGGAAAGTGTGTTTCAGGAAAATGATCATAAGAATATAAGAATATTTTTTACTATTTTTATCTAGAACTGAAAAGTTGGAAACAATCTAAAACTTTATATAAATAATATAATATATAAGCTTATATTTTAAGGACTTTGCAAGAGGAAAATTCTCATGATGTAAAGTTAAATGAAAAAGTGGACCTCAGCATTGTACTTACTGATGATCTTAATTTTACACAATACGAATATATATTAGCTATTAGATGTACCTAATATATAAGCACTAAATAGAAATTAGTGTTTTTAAATGCTTTTGCGAGCTATTTTTCTTGATAAGCATACTAATTTATTTTGGTTTTGAAACAGAAGTTTATGAATATATTTTACATCAGTTGGGTTGGGGAAAGATGGGAATAAAGGTGATTGTGTCCTCTTTCCATCCTAAGAAATTATGGTGTTAAGTGGAGTGGGTAAGATGAGTGATTCAGGAGTCAAACTACGGGCTCCCATCCCAACCAGCTTCCTATCAGCTGTGTGAATTCAGGCAATCACTGAGAGTCTCTGCCTCAGTTCTCTTACCTGTAAAGTGGGAATAATAATAATAGTGGCCTCATTGACTTGTGGGAGCACTGAAATAGTTAATGCCTATAAAGCTCTTAAAACTATCTTAGGACATAGCAAGCACCACGTAAGTGTTAGCAATTATTATCATTGTTAGCACAACTCTACTGAACTGACAGAACCCTCAGGCAGTCATTTATTCCAATCCCCAATGTCTAGTCTCAATCTTGTGCTTTGAATATTATTTTAAGGAGTGAAAATGTATTAGGAACATCATGCCACAGTGGTGGATGGCAGTATTAATTCAAGTCAGATCAAGCTGGCAACTAAGTTTTATATGCTCTGTGAAACCAAATTTGTCTCAAAGGAAGAATTTTTTTTAACAGATGTCTGAGTAACATGGAAGATGGATGGCAGACTACTATTTACTGGATTTAATAATATGTGGCTCGATAGCCACGAACTTGCTGATAAAATCAGGCTTGTTGAAAGGTACAGCTCATTTAGAAATACGCATGTACTAGAAACAGCACTACGTACACCTCCTACGTGGTTCACTCGCCTGCTGACATTTCTCTATGAATCAGACACAAAACCTCTGGATTGGAAATGATTGAGCCAATGCACATTTTCCCCTTTGTGTGTGTTCCATGTTCTCTTTTCAATGTATAATTCCAAACCGAACTATGGGTACAGAGACATTAAAAATTCCATGTGGGGGCTTCCCTGGTGGCGCAGTGGTTGCGCGTCCGCCTGCCGATGCAGGGGAACCGGGTTCGCGCCCCGGTCTGGGAGGATCCCACATGCCGCGGAGCGGCTGGGCCCGTGAACCATGGCCGCTGAGCCTGCGCGTCCGGAGCCTGTGCTCCGCAACGGGAGAGGCCGCAACAGAGGGAGGCCCGCATACCACAAAAAAAAAAAAAAAAAAAAAAAAAAAAAAAAAAAATTCCAAGTGGAATTTTCAAGCAGTGAGGCAAGGTAATTTATTGAGCTATTAATTTGTATTCTGTTCTCACTGAATTTTTCCATCCCCACATTCCCATCAGGTATCCAGATATTTTTGCCCCTTTATCTCAAAAGAGGTTTGTGGTTACAGGGCTCAAAGCATTAATTGCCTGCAGATTCCCTTCTCAGTTTTTGTGTTTTGAAAATTAGATTTCAAGGATGAGAAGGTAATGATAGGGTAAAGAGGAAGAAGAATATTTTTGACAAATGTAGGAAAAAGCAAAAATAAGAGGGAAAATGCTGAGAGTCATCACAACTAAGGGTAATGGAGGTTGCCATATCCTGAGAATAGTTGGGAACACATTTCCTATCTCTGGCAGCACCCCATTACGTAGCAGGACTTCAGCTGGAGACTGCATTAGGGAAGTCGGACCCACCACATGGACTATAGTCTTGGAAAAGATACCCGTCCCCACATTTGTAATAAAAGCAACAGATGTGATTATCCCCAAGCTTCAACAAGCAGTGTACCAGCAGCTACACAGACAGACTGAGGACCATCTTCTATTTGCCAGGTTTTTGTACAACACCAAGAAGAGAGCATGCCCCCAATAATCAAACGACTGTAATTTTACAAGTCTGACTTCCTATAAGTTTCCAGTCTGACTTAATCATATGTGTATATGCGTGTATGTATGTATGACATTTCTTGCCTATCTGAATTTACAGACGATGACTCATAACTTATAAAAATGTAATATAAATATCAATATGACTGCATATGAGAAGCATACTCATAACACATATGAAAAGTTCCAAACTTTTATCTCCATGATTCCCAAGTTGTTGCAAGACTGAATGAGAGCTTATGTTTTGTCTTTGGATCAAATGTATAAGGGTAATAATAAAAATATGATTGCATTCTATCTTCCACTTTAAAGAAAATGATAGGTTTCTTTCCAAAGTCACAAGTTAAATTGCCACATTGATTTTTTTTTAAAAGGAGCAGAGTTGAAGCTAAATGATACACTACTTGTGTATTTTATGAACTATCTAGTGAAAGGAGTCAAAATACTGAAATTTAGCATCCTTTATTATTTATTGTGCAAGTCAAGCCCATTCTTTACAAAAGACTGTGTGACAGCATTGAAGAATAAGTAACAAATCATTATGATTTCCTTTGCTATTCATTGAAGGAATGATAATCATAATTAATGTGCATGTAATCTGTAATTTCATAGACGTGAGGCCATACATTAAGCATTAATTATAAGACTTTCAATTCCTTCATCTATTAAAATGCCCAGCAATTCCCTTTAAGTCCCAGCTTTCAAAGAACCACTTGGCCATTCTCTTACTTTCAAGGTGAATCTGGGGTATGATAGATCTTTCAATCAGTAAGAGAGAAAAGGAAATGCAAATTGTTTTTCCTAATCTCTGTGCTCTCCCAGCATCATATTAGAGAAATGTTGCATAACTTTCTTAGTCTGGCACAACCTATTTCTCTGACAGAGGAAGAGAAATTTTTCACTCCAAAAGTACCCACTTAATGATTGGAAAAGAGTAAGGAAAAGTCGCTTAGTCTTCATGAAGCAACTTCTCCTGTACTGAAAGCATCTCTTCAAGAGAACATGTCTTTTGAAATCCTGATTCTAGAGTTATTTTCCATAGTCGACTATTTTGATGCCTAAAATTTACTGCTCTAGTGTAGACTGACAAGGAGTATTACTGAAAATTATTGGTTCTTTTGTGAGAGATTTAAGACTGGGTTCAAATACATAAGTTAACTTTACCTAAAGCACTCATGTCACCTTTTACTTTTGGAACAAGCTGTATCACAGTTCACAATGATTCAGATGCTTAAGTCACATTATTTTCTATGGTTGACAGTGCAAGAGCTAGGCTTCAGACAGCTTCTCGTGTCCAAAGGCCTGATCCGCTGTGTCAGTAAAGTGGGAGCACTGTCATAGCATACTATGACGTCTGTGATTTGCCTTCCTGACAACATCACAGTCTTTTGATTTACATGGACAGGACTTAAAATAAATGAGTGGAATATTCCCCAAGGCATATAATCAACTGCATCTGTTGCAATCTTGGTATTTCCTTTGCCCTGTTTATACCATTACTGCCTCTAGTGAAGCAGTATTACCATTAAGTGTTTCCATGAATATGTCCTGGCACCAGCTCATAGCACCACTGCTATACTACAGACACTCTCAGCCTCAAAGGACCATGGCTGTATTAGCATTACTCCAATACTATACTGATTGTGATAAATGTTATGAGAGAAAAGAATATACATTTCTTATTGCATTTCTTTGTATTTTTGTGTTTGATGACATAACAGCAAACTGTGTGGAGACGAAGTCATCTGTGAGGTAATCTTGCTGTACTGCAAAATAATGTAAAAATAAATGACTGGGTGTTTCTGAACAATATTCTCTGAGGTCTATAAAAATTGGAAGCATTCGACTTTGTTGTAGTAAGATTAGGAAATATCAGACAGGAAAATGTGCTTTGCATTTAAAACAAACATATGGTGGAATCAGACAATATTTGTGCAACAAGATGTATTCCTAGAAAATGACTATATCTTTGTATATATAGTTTAATCAGTTTACCTTACTGACAGGCTCTACTAATTTATATGGCCTATATCCATTTTTGGCATCCAAGTGGATGAAAAAGATTAAGCTGAAAACAAGAGGGATTAATATCCCTCTTTTTTTTCCTAACAGGAAAAAAAAGATGAAAGAAAAGCTGTTCTTTAAAACTAAACAACAGAAATGAAGCCTATAAACTTTCTAGGTTTCCCTGAATGTTTGCTTTAATTTAAAAATAGTATCATATACCTTATTATATGTTTTAGTACTTAGGATGGCTCATAAATAAAGACATGGTTTCACAAAGATTTTTTTTTCGTAATTAAATAAGTCATTATTCAAACCTATATAAGATTTTCCTAGTAAAAATGAAAGAAACCTGGTAATGAAATGATTCCATTCTATGCAGCATAAGAATCCTTTGTATTAAATTTTATATAGAAATAAGATTTTGCTTTTCATGTTGGAAAATATATTAAAGTTTTATTGTTCTACCAATTTTAAAATATATCCAGTAGCTTATGTTAGATTTAATATGACTTTGCAAATGCTTACTAAGAAATGAAGAAAGTAGTGGTTAGGGTATTTTTCAAATAAAAGAAAAAACTTCAATGTTAAATGAATGTTAAATTTTTATCCTTAGTTTGAATACCGCAGATGCAATGAAATATCTTCTTAAATTTCTGCTAGTATTTAAGATGAAAAATTCTCTAAATTAATCTGACTGAATTTCCTACCATTAGTAACATCTTGTATTAAAAACTTTCAAAACTGAACCTGTTAGTAAAATATTCAAATATTTAACATTTAAAACATTATACAGTAGAAGTATTTTTATTTTCAAAATAAATTTTAGAGGTTTTCATTTTTCGTTTTATCCTCTCATTTCCTAATCCCAAATGTAACCAAATACAAGCAAAATATAAGTACAAAAATATACATCTTTATTAGTGACAACCTAAAAGAGTCATTAAAATAAAAATAAATTCAAATGTATATATATATATACCTATGTGTATAATGCATTAGTGGTTATTTGTGCAAAGGGAAAATCTCTGATTTATTAATGTCACCAGTTTCACCACTATCACACGACTTTATCATTATGACATGACTAGAACCATCCTGTAAAGTTTTGTCATTAGCCAGCTTCACATTTTATCCACGGAACAACAGGGTCATGGAGAACAGAGACTGGGGCAAAGAAACACTGGAGGAACCAGGGCAAACAATCGCCCTCTCAATCTTGTTAACTGACTAGCAAGCTTGAGTGAGAGCTGCACGAAACCCTCCAGTGGCTTTCCATGTCCCTCAGAGTCAATGTCGAAATTCTTACAATAACCTACAATATCCTACATGATCTGACCTCATGAGTTCTGTGACCTTGTACCCTCTACACACTCCTTGCTTTTCCATCTCCAGTCCCACTGCAATGCTAGAAGCTCTAAGAACTTGCCAAGTATACTCCTATTCAGGACTTTGCACTTGTTCTTCCCTCTGCCTGGAACATTCTTGCCACAGGTATATCACTGTAGCTCAAACCCTCACCTTCTTCAAGTCTTTGCTGAGTAGATTTTTTCAGTGAAAACATCCAGTGCCACTAGCAACTTACCTAACTACCCCTGAGCACTCCCTACCCTCCCCTTCTGTTTATTTCTCTTTAATAGACCACATACCTTATAACTTACTATATAGTTTCCTTAGTTTTTAATGTATTGCCTGATTTCTCCACCAGAATGTAAGCCCTTTAAGAATGGGGATTTGAGGTGGAGGACATCTGTGTTTTACTTTCTTATACCCCCAGCACAGTTGGCACAGAGAAGACACTCAAAATACCTGGTAGTATGTTGAATTGGGAAGATGCTGGAATAAAAATCAAATTTAAGAATCAAAAAGTATTTCATTTTCTTGCTAATAAACACACCAGAGGATTGCTTCTTATGAAGCAAACTTCTGAAAATGCAGTATACTGATTATTCCTTTTTGGTCACTTCCAAGATGGCCAAATCTTGAGACCAAGTTGCTTTATTTTAAATGATGAAAATACTGTACAACAAAGTCTGAGCTGTAAAATTCTCTGACTCCAGGTTTTACCCTTTATTCTGTCACTGGATTATACCTGAGCATCCTTCCAACCACTAAAGAACACTCTACCAAAAGACTGATTTCTTAAAGCTGTTGTATGCAGCCAGAGAGTTTGTGATATACAAAATGTTTACAGTCCAAAAGATAACCTACTTATAGGAGTACTTCCATTCAAGGTTACTGGACTATTTACAAATAAGATTCCTGAAATATTATAAACTGCAAATCAAAGCCAAGAGTGTGTCATGGCATTCCCTGCCAATTGAAAAGAAAAGGTGAAGCTCATTCTATCTTAGGAACTGATACTAGGATAGAAAAAAACAAGTTCTATAACTATAATCTTGGACCTGGAAAGAACCAAGGAGAGCATTTTCCCTAATTCCTTCCTTTCATAAATGTCCAGCATATAAGAGACAGTAAGGAAATATTTGAGGAATAAAATTAAGGAAATTGAAAACAATTATATGATGTCTTAATTCATATTAAGTGGCAGAAGCAGGAATAGAATGAGACCTCCTGATTTTTTACTCACAGCAATAACTTGAAGAAGTAGACAGCTGAAATAAGAATTATAAGAATTAGTTAATTCTGAAGTATAATCTTCCTTTTTTTAAAAAAAAAAGGGACAATTCTGACAAAGAAGAAAATAGACTAGAACAATGTTTCCAAACTTACTTAATTTAAAAAAAAATCCATATTCCCTAAAGTCCCATTATGGACAAGGCAAATCAGAGTCTGAAGGTGAGCAACCTAGAAATATGTCTTTTTAACATGTACCCCCACTGATTGAACTTAACCTAGTTTGGGAGACAATATTGGGAAACAATAGACAATGGCCAGGTAATTCCGTATCTTTTGGTCCCACAACCCATCAATGACAACAATTAAAAAGACTATTTTTGCTAACAGACCTGTTATGAAGAGTGAAGAACCAAAAATTGCACAATTTACTTCAGGATGAATCCTCACCCACCAGCCATAAGACAAATGACTTATCATTAATGCTTCAATATTTTGTACTCAAGCCACAGAGGATATGTCTTTGTTTCTCCTCATCCTTCTCTCTAGCTTTCTTTTTCTGAGTTTCTTAGTGCAAAGAAAGTCCTCAGAATCTATAGATAGGAGCAAAGTTTAATCTCAAAAAATCTCAGCTATCTGTAGTTAAGCTTGAGAATATTAGGAATTCATGTTAATTTGCCAAAATTCAAATAAAATGTGTATTTCTCAAATGTTGCATACTTCTCAACGGATGTTCATACATCCATAGAGCCATGCTAACTTTAGACACAAGTTTTAATTTTGTGGAGTTTGTCTACCTTAATTCAAAGAAAAAAAAAGATAAAGACCTATCAAAAAATGAACTAGTTCTAAATATAATTTTTAAAAATGTTGTCTTATGAACTGTTTCTCATGATGATTATTTCCCTGTTTATTTTTATTTGAAACAAAATTTTCAAAAGCACTATTGGTTTGTCAGATTATCATACTTGGTCTTTATCTCTACTTTCCTACAGACAAAAACTCCAGAAAAGAAGGAAAGAAGTGTCAGGTAAAATTTTACATAAAATATTCGTAGTCATCATCAATAACATTATCACTGCTCAACACATCAAGTGAGAAGTTAGAATTAATTTTCCATGATGCAAGGATGATCACAGTACAGAAGGAGAACATGACATATTCAGGAAAAAAAAATATGAACTAAAAAAAGTAGTAATTTCTTAAAGAAAGGGAGGGATTTTTGAAAGGCTTTTCTGAAAAGCATGCCAGAGCAGACCTTTAGGTAAGTGTTCACAAACTTTAGGAAGTACAGACAGGCCCCTATTTACGATGGTTCAACTTACAATTTTCTAACTTTATGGTGGTGCAAAATCGATATGTGTCCATTCAGTAGAAAGTGTACTTGAATTTTGAATTTCAACCTTTTCCCAGGCTAGCAAAATATGGTACCATACTCCCTTGTGATGCTAGACAGAGGCAGTGACCGACAGCTCCCAGTCAGCCACATGACCATGCGGGGAAACAACCAGTGCATTCACAACCATTCTGTACCCATACAACCATTCTGCTTTTCACTTCCAGTACAGTATTCAATAAATTACATGAGATATTCAACACCTTATTATAAAATACGCTTTGTTTGAGATAATTTTGCCCAGCTATAGGCTAATGTAAGTGTTCTGAGTGCATTTAAGAGGGCAAGGCTAAGCTATGATGTTCAGCAGGGTAGGTGTATTAAATGCATTTTTGACTTACAATATTTTCAACTTAAGATGGGTTTATCAAGACATAACCATATCGTAAGTCAAGGAAGATCTGTACAATAAAACCAACAGTCTTCTCTACATATACATATTTTAGGGTTTGGACTCCATAGATTCTGATTAAATAGATTGGTCATGTAACTCAGGAATCTGCATTGTAACAAATACCTTAGGTAGTGTCGGGACTAAAAGTTTGGATATTTCAAACTATAATTTAGCCTATTTAATTCAAACAATATCACTTTTGAAAATTACAGCAGACTTAAGAAAACAGTGGTGTACTTGGGTACACCATGTTCCCAACTAGGTGTCTCAGTGCCACAAACACCCGAATTCACTCCCAAAGATAAATGGAAAATATAACTATCCATGTTCTGTTCTTGGTCCTAATGCTAACAAAGTAACATTTGGCCTGGGCTGACACCTCTTCTCACTAGATCAGAAAATGCAGTTTCAAACAAAGATCTTTAGAGAAATGTTTTCTCTGGATCATCCAATTCTGACTCCCAATAAAATCAGAAAGCTTATCTCTTAAAATGCTCATTTCCATATCAGATGGCTTGTTTGTTGAACACACTGGACAGAGTGCAAACCATCGTATGCCTCCTAGGTCCAATTTGCTCATTTACAAGATGCTACAAAAAAGAATGTATTATGAATAGTAACCAAATATGGAGTTACTTTAAGAAAAGTTATATGAGAAAGTCCCTCCAAGCTCCTCCTTTGGAGGTTAAGCAATTTCTTTCAGTCTACTCTTATTTATACTTATGAAACCAGTTAGAGCCACTTCCTTTACTGAATAAACCCTAGCTCTTAAGATAGGTGTTTTACAAACATCAAGGGAGGTGGTAACAAACACTCCCACCTACCATGCCTTTCCTTTTCACAATTGTGCTTCTCAGAAGAGGTCAAGCTTTGTCAGAATTCAGGGCACTCATAATGATTGTTCTTTTCCCTCAGATCATACTAGATATAAACCAAAGCTGGTAATAAGAATCAAGGATTTCATCAGGTATAGTAAATACATCTTCACCATTCCTGCCATAATGCAGAAAATGCGAAGTTTAAGTGTTTGGAAGGAGGCAACTATAGAAATTAGATTTGTCCTTTAAAATTTATGAATACATGACTCAGTCTAATGTAAAAAATGAAAAGCTCCTATTAAACATTAACATAGAACTTTAAATAAACTTAAGAAAAAAAACTTCTGGGTTGAAATCTCTAGTTTTTGATTAAACATGAAAAAGAGATTATAGGTAGAAGCAGGATATTTTAATAGCCAGGGGATTATTTGTTCGTCATAGGCAGCATTTATAAAACCATGGTAAAGAGACTTAGATTCTAGTTTTAAGTTTTTGACTAACTAGGTACATGACCTGGAACCTCATTTACTTTCTTTAGACTTCACATTCCTTACCTTTAGTGATAAGTTTATTACTGTCAGCAATCTCTAGGTACTTTAACAAGTTGAAGACTCTCATTCTAGATTAATCAGAGAAGGGTTTTTACTGCTACTTCCATTGAGCAGTTTATAAAAAGAAATGCCTGCTCTGGTTAGCAAACAAGGAAAAGAAAATAACTTCCAAGAGACCACTCAGAATCACTTCAGAATCTTACTTCTTAAGCCAAGTGACTGGAAATATGTTATGTTGATTTAATTTTGATAAAAACATACTCTTCAGCATCTAATGGAAAGAAAATTTAGCTGATTAAAGAGTGTTCAAAGAGCTTTAGGACTTCAAACAGTTCTTACAAATCATTTTACTGATTTTAAGTATTTGATTCCAGCATGTGGGTTAAATTGTATAAGAGTATAAACAGGTCAAATATTAAGCTAGTAAAGGCTTGAGAAAAAATAATTTAGGTTTCTGCTTGCCCCCAGTTGTCTGTAATTGAATTATCTGCAAATGTGGAAAGGGTTTCCTGTCCCTTACATACACTCCAAAACTTAACAAAATGTCAGATTTTTCTGTCCTTCTTCACTTATTATTATTAAAATATTTAACTGAAAAAAGACTTAATATAGATGAAAGTCAAAAAGTCTCATGAATAATTTTTGACTGCTTTAAGAAACATCCTAATTATGTAACTTTAGGTGAGGGGACACTTTAGAATCCATGTATCTGCACTCTTCAATTTATAGATGAAAGAAAAAAAGCACATTGAGGTAAAGTGACTTATCCAAAATCAGATATTTAGCGACCAAGCAAGGCTAAAGTAGGGTCTCCTTACACCTAAAGCTCTTCTCTTTTCACTACTTTGTTATTGCCAAGGTTTTATAAATTGGTAAGGGAGAAACAGGTGCCAATGTCTGAAAAGTATGGAAAACGCTGCATATTTATTCCTCTTCTCAGAACTTCACTAAGCTCTTTGGCGAAAGAAAAATTTCACATACTTGATTTTGTTCAAGTCAATGGCCTCACTCTTCCTCTGCTACACATTGTCACTGTGCCTACATATATTGCTATTTAATATATTATTACATTTACTATGCAATCCTTAGAGTATTTGCCTCAGCCTATAGCCAAATTTTGTCCTAAAATTTATAAACTAAAACAGCTATACTATTTTACTAATATTAATCATAGAAACGTAGATAAAATACCTGGAAACGGATTTTAAAAAATGCTAGTCCAGGGAATGAAGAACATAAATTTAGGCCAAAGTTATCTATACAGTTATACTTAACAGGAATTCTGGATTGAATGTGTTAGAGCAACTGAGCACACTTCTGATATTTGTTCAACTGACTGCATGAAAGGAACTCACCCAAGGCCTAGGCTTAATAATTGAGGTTCTAGAACTTCTTTGGTAAAATGTAGATGAAAGAATTCAAAGACTTAGGAAGATAGGATTGTTGACATGGATTTACCATATAAGAACTAGTCATGCATCCCCTAGATGGCTCAGAACACTTTCCTTATCAAAGCATTGAGAGCTAATAGGGGAGGGAAGCACCAGCATGCCTTGAGAAGTTCACTGTCCTCTGTAGAACAGACCTTCATGTCATCAGACTCAACATCCTACCTATTAATTGAGAAGGGATCCATTCTGCCTTTATGGATCACAAAATGGATACTATCTGCACTGTTTTTGGTGATGGCTAATTCAACATGGGATCTGTTTCAGACAGACTCTGGGGTAACCCTAATGAGTCCCACCTCCTGGTGGGACCTCCTGGACTCATTTCTTTGTGTAATACCTTCCCCATGAGTATGGATGGTGTCTATGACTTGCTTCCAACAGATACAATACAGTGAAGGTAATGGATGTCTCTTTGGTGGTTATACATTATATGGCTAAGGTTATGGACAGCCACTCCCATTATATAAATAAAAATAAATAAATAAATATAAATATAAATATATATATATATTGCATCTTGCTAGAAGACAGGCTACGGACTCACTATATGGTCTTTGATGAAGCAAATGGTCAGGTTGGAGAAGTCCACAAATCAAGAAACTACAGGATTCCTCTAGTAACCAAGGGAAGCTCCAGTTGATAGCCAGAAAAAAATCCTGGGGCCCTCAATCACAGAGCTACAAGGAAATGAATTCCAACAACTTGAATGAGTTTGGAAGTGAACTCTCTCCTGGTTGACCCTCCAGATGTGAGTACAGCTTGTTTGATATCTTTACTGCAGCCCTGTGAGTCCCTGAGCAGCACACACAACAAAACCATGCCCAGATCCCTAACCCATGGAAACTGTAAGATAATAGATGTGTGTTGTTTTAAATGGCTAAGTATGTTGCAATCTGTTATGCAATAAGGGAAAACTAGAACAGAATTCCTAACACTGAAATAGATGGATAGCATTTAAGGGGGGGGCGGGAGGGCTGTAGGATCTGAACAAACAAACACAAAGACAAAAAGTCTAGGTTTAAGAAAATGAGGCCTTGTTTGATTTCACACAATGAAAAATCATAGCCCTTTATCCAAATCTTTTTTCCATGTTATTGCATATTTCCCTTAGATGAAAGTGATTCTAGAACCAGGAAAAAGAATTTGGTAACTCTACCACAAATAATGTGGCATTCATGGGTTGCTAAGAATAGCAAATTATGTGGGTCAGGTGATTGATGCAGTTCTGAAATTAATTTATCTTCATAATAGGTTAACTGACTCTAAAAAACTACCCTATAATTTTTCCCCAGTACCTGAGTGTATGGTTGGGATGAGCTTGCTCAGCAACTGGAAGGTTTACCATATTCACTCTCTGATCCGTGAAAGTGAGAGCTGCAGTGATCAGAAAATCAGAAGAGCCATATGTAAGTCCATGAAAGTGTCCTTTCTACCAAAATATATGTATGTATATAAATATGTGTGTATATCGATACACACACATATATATAATATATATGTATATAATCTTCAGTGGAAATCAAATACAGTGTCACTAGGAATGACTTCAAAGATGCAGATGATTTCTAGCATAACCTTTTTTAACTCACTTGTTTGCCCTATCAGACGATGAATGGATCTTTGAGAATTACAATCAGTTTTCAAAAACTTAACTATTTAGTGACTCCAATTTCAGTTGCTGCTATTCTAGGTATAGTCTCTTTACTCAAATCTTTCCTTGGAACCCGGTATGCAACTACAGATCAGAAAAAAAAAACTTATTTTTTCTTACCTCAATAAATGTAGAGGGACTTCCCTGGTGGCACAGTGGTTAAGAATCCGCCTGCCAACGCAGGGGACTGGGGTTGGATCCCTGGTCCGGGAAGATCCCACGTGCCGCGGAGCAATTAAGCCTGTGCGCCACAACTACTGAGCCTCGTCCGGAGCCTGTGCTCCGCAACGGGAGACGCCACAACAGTGAGACGGCCGCGTACCACTCCCCCGCAAAAAAAAAAAAAAAAAAAAGCCGCTCTTGGGCTTCCCTGGTGGCACAGTGGTTGAGAGTCCGCCTGCCGATGCAGGGGACACGGGTTCGTGCCCCGGTCCGGGAGGATCCCGCGTGCCGCGGAGCGGCTGGGCCCGTGGGCCATGGCCGCGGAGCCTGCGCTCCACAACAGGAGAGGCCACAGCAGTGAGAGGCCCGCGTACCGAAAAAATAAAAATAAAATAAAATAAAATAAAAAATAAACTAGAATATCAGAATCAGTTTACTTTCACCTGACAAGAACCACAGGTCACTTCCACTGTCTTATTTCAGGACTATATCTACTCTCTTAAACTTTGTCATAATTTACTTCTCAGAGACTAATACCATTTTCCAAATTGGCTACATTGATAATATCATGCTCATTGGAGCTAATAATCAGAAAGTACCCGAGGTATCATGGCAAAGCTGACATATCCCAGGCTTGGGAAAAACTCACAGAGAACATAGCAACTTGTACTCATTTCAATAGAAATATTCTAGGTATGCATTTGCCTAACAGGTCTGCCATGCCTTTGCCACCATCAACAACTGAGAACTTTATGAATCCTTTATTCATCTTCATGGCATTCTGACTTTGAGACTTATTAGACAGCATAAGTATGCCAATAGTATGATGCCCTGAAGACTCATGATGTTAGCATATACCTCGACACCCCAAAACAGCTGGAGTTCAAGGTCTTGTTGATGAATCTGTTACAACAACTGGGCGACAGCATCTTGTATGGCTGCGTGCTTTCCTACATACTGCAATTTGCTCTGCATCAGTTATCAACTGATAGTGGAGTTACGGACATAACAAGAATACACACAGAACTTGGAATTAAGAGGTAGAAATAACAACACTACCTCTCACCACTGCACCCAATAAGGCCAGCACACAATTTTGCTTCCTGTCCACAGGACTCTGCCTGGTTGATTTTTAGGTTTTAGAAACCTGACTATCTCCTGGAGACACAGCAATTATTCCACTGAACTGGAATTCGAGGCTGCCACCTGGTCATTTTTGGATCCACATGCCAATAAACCAACAACCAAAATGAGATGACTCTAGTGTCTGGTGAATTTGATTCTGAATATCATAAATAAATATCATTATTGACACAAATGAGGGGTGAAGGGAGAGCAGTTTATATCTGACATTTCCTAAATTTGCCATGACCAAATTAAATTAACAGGAGACTACAGCAATCCAATACAGATCCAAAATCACTCAGCTCCCTGAGGAACAAAGACATGTGTCCCCACACCAGGAAAACAACCAAACTGTCTAAGGTATTAGCTAATGACAAAGAGTGCGTGGGATGAGTCAGGGAGAAGAAAGTTACAGAACTCAACTATGGGCTCATGACCAGTTATAAAAATGAGGATGGAAGTAACTCCCTACATTTTCCTTCATATGAAATGTTCTTCCACATATACATACATTGTATTAGTTATGGAAATCAATACTTCCAGTGTTAGCCCACTGAATCCAGCTCCTCCAGTACTTTCAAAAATTTCATAACACACAGTATTACTTAAGCACAGTATTTTGTAAGCACATCATTACAGTCCTTTCTGCTTAAAATATCTAGATTGCTCCAAGCTTAGGAAAAGAACAATTGTTCTTAATAGGATAAATAATGCTTACAAAAAGAAAAAAACAACTATAAGAAACATATGCTCAGCGGCAAACTTTCCTTTGAGAGTGGGAACTAGTAAAGATGTCAACCACTATCAATTTTATATTTGATATAAACTAAATTCTTAACCAGTGTAATAAGACAATAAAAAGAAATAAAAGGCATAGGATCAGTAAGAAAGAAATAAAATGTCATTATTCACAGATAACATGATTCAAAAGATTCTACAAACATCTACTATATTTCAAAAGTTTATAGAATAAGTGAATTTATCAAGGTCTCTGTATAAAATGTCAGTATACAATAATCAATTGTATTTCTATATTCTGACCATAAACAAATGGAAAATGGAATTTTTAATAATACCTTGAACCATAGCATCAAAAGTCACCAAGACCCTAAGGCGACCTAATGAAATATGTGCAAAACTTTAAAAGAAATTAAAGATGATGAAATAGAACCACTGTTCTTTTTTCTCTCCTATACATCTATGAGTTCCTTGAGATAGGGGCTAGGTCGTTTGTACTTGTATTCCCTCAGGATCTGGCACAGTGCTTGGTATACATTAGGTGCTTGAACAGTTGAAATACACTTAAACATACAGAATTTTATATTATTTTAACCATTTTTTCTCAATCCCTATAGGATATGAGACTTGTATTGAAATCTGCCAACTACTATCTTTTCACAATTTTCTATTCTAAAGAATGACATCATGGGGAAAGACATGGGGCTAGTCAAGGAGAAAATAAAAGTTTTAAGAGAAACGCAACCCATAGCACCTGGTGAAATGAGACTGAGTTAGGGGTAAGAAGGAGTATAATCTCCAAATCTTAAATTTAAATATCTCATTGCTCTTTAGGAAATAAATCGCACATTTAAAAAATCTACTTTTTTTTTAAAAATGCAGGTTTTATATAAATTACATCTCTGTTCCCTAATTATTTTAGACTGCTACCTTTGATTAAATACAGTAGGGAAATAATATAACTCCTTAAATTGCTTTTCATCTTAAATTTACTGTCAAAAAGATTGCCAGCTGAACTGACAACTTAAGTGTTGTTATTCCAATTAGATGTTTGGAACCCAAAATTTCATATATTCTGTTGCACTAGTACCTACTGAGGTGGTTTCATGAAAAAAGTGTTGGTTTCCTAAAAGTTTTAAATATTGGAGCTGCTAAGGAATTTAAGGTCAGAGCTGGTTTGGTCGCTTTGGACAGGGGGACCTCCCCACATCTCCTAATAGCTCTGAGGTATGGGTTAAGCACCTTCTGACATAAATAATACTATTAACATATATCATTTGTTTACTCCTGTGTTACATGTGTACTAGTGACCCTATTAAACACTGTCCTTCTTTGTATCAATGGTATCCAGAAAACAGTAAATTTTTTTTTAAATTTTGATGACTGAATAATGAATGAAGAATGAATATTATACCTTTATTGTTTCGTATAAATAAATAAGGCAATAATGCCCAACATAATTAATTTTTCTCCAACATACTACATGTTATACCACCAGAACATTCCAAAAATATATAAAATTTATATCTTTTTACCTAAACTTATCTCATATTCTCCCATTTATGCCTGGTTTTAGAAAATGTCTTACAAATACCAAAAAAATCAGTCTCATGTGGTTTAAAACTCAGTTTTCCTAAATTAATTTTTAGTCAATTTAGGATTCTCCCACTGCTGCTGCTTCTTGCCTTTTCCCTAGATGGCATCTAGATTTAGAATAAGTTTATATATAATTTCATGCACCAAGGAGGGGGGACGTACATTGTGGAAATCAATAAAGACCACCCAAATAAGAGCAAGCAAAGGCTATTTATTCAGGGCTTGCTATAGCAAGGGAGTTAGCCATCATCACTCACATTTGGCAGAGACTCAAAGGCAGACAGGGAATTGGAAAGCTTTAGAGCAGAAAAAAGGGAGGCTTCAGGTGTGCTGTGATTGGGAATTGTTGGCATAGGGAAGGTAGAGGTGGGCTATCTAGAAGCAGGGCATCCAATGTGATTGGTTAGGGGAGCACAGGGGTATAAAAACTTGGGAAGCTGGCAGTTATTAACCCAAGTATTAAACTTTGGGGGCGGATTGCTACGGAGAATGTGGTTTGGCTTCCTGGACTGGTTGTCTCAGGGACTGTGGGTCAGAGTTCCATTTTTATATATGGTTTGGCCACTGTCCATTTGTATATGCAGTATCTCTACTTTTAGCCCAGGATGGTTTTCTGTCATTTCTGGCCTCTGCTGAGTTGCTCTGTAACCCTAGGTGTTGGGCTAAGTCATCGGCCCCAGCTAAAAAAGTTATGTTTGCTGTAGCCCATAAGCTCCAGTCCTCAGGAACAAGCACATTGTGAGGTTCCTTCCAGGCACCCCACCCTCCTAGCCATTTCTAGACCCCTCCTAGGGACAGCAATGGGATGTGGAGTGGGCTCTGGAATGCTGCTCTCAGACATGCTGGATTCTGGCCATCCCAACATCATCTCCACATGACCAGGTTACACCAAGTTTAGCCAGACAACAGGTCTGTGTGCTAAAGAAGTTGGCTCCCCTAACTTCTCTGGTGTTTCCTTTGAACTTTCTGTCATTCTGCTTTTCTTCAGAATTTACCATAGCAAATAGGACACTAGATCTTTTCTTAAACCAATAAACCCCAATTACTTTCCCTCTGATTCTTTTACCACTTTTTAATGAAAAAAAGGGGGCTTTTTTATCAAAGTGTTTCTCATTCTACAGTCTATGGAGTCTATTCTAAGCTCTGGATTCTTTAGGGTTTGGTGTTGGAAGTTTAAAGCAAAAATTCTGGAATTAAAACCAGGGTAAAAACCATATCTTCTCCCATCAGATAGTGGCATCCCTATACAATTGAACACTAGGGCTCTTGGTGCAAGGCCTTTTCTAGATCTTTCCTGTAATCTTAAGGGATCAAAAGTCAAGAATTTAATTCATTGTTGGTGCTCTAGTGTTCCTATGTGACAGCAGTGAAAAGAAAGCCATCATTTCCACATTACTGCTTGAATGGCATTGGGGAGAGAAGGGCAGGCCAGATAGGTGACTGCACATAGAAAACAGAAGAGGTTAATAAAAAGAATTGAAAAAATATGTTTAAATCTTTTCTCATATCTCTTTTAAGCACCATTTTTAATGTGCTTTCATATACATTGATTAATTTGATTCTCAAACAGTCCTGCATAGAGATAGAGCAACCACTTATACTAATAAAGAGAAAGGTCCAGTGACTTCACCAAAGGTCACATAATTTAAAAACAGCAGAGGGGGCTTCCCTGGTGGCGCAGTGGTTGAGAGTCCACCTTCCAATGCAGGGAACACAGGTTCGTGCCCCGGTCTGGGAAGATCCCACATGCCGCGGAGTGACTGGGCCCGTGAGCCATGGCCACTGAGCCTGTGCGTCCGGAGCCTGTGCTCCGCAGCGGGAGAGGCCCCAACAGTGAGAGGCCCGCGTACCGCAAAAATAAACAAACAAAAAACAGCAGAGAAAAGATTAAAATTCCAGAGAAAGCACTTCTCCTTTAACAAACTTAGAATATATAATAGGAGTATATAGTAATGAAAGTGGCTTTTGTTACAGCCATTTATAATGGGTTTAGAAAGCTTTTCTTTCACTAAACATTCAATATTCTTTGTCTTCTTTGCCTTATTTGGAGGGAGTACACTTTCCAGGATAAAGTAGTATCTGAAAGGGAAACTGATCCTAATTATCAAGAGAGAATATTAAGGATAATCAAACTGGCATTGCACTGTTTTTTAAAAACTCTGGTTGCAAATAAATATTTTACATTTATGATTTATAATATTTAATTTTACCTTTAAAAATTTCTCAGCCACTTAACTATAAACAAGTGTTTCATACTCTTCAAAAAAATTCTTTTCTAAATCATAATTGAAAAAGAGTCATGTACCACAATGTTCAGTACAGCCCTATATACAATCGCCAGGACATGGAAGCAACTTAAGTGTCCATTGACAGATGAATGGATAAAGAAGATGTGGCACATACATACAATGGAATATTACTCAGCCATGAAAAGAAATGAAATTGAGTTATTTGTAGTGAGGTGGATGGACCTAGATTCTGTCATACAGAGTGAAGTAAGTCAGAAAGAGAAAAACAAATACAACATGCTAACACATATATATATGGAATCTAAAAAAAAAAAATGGTTCTCAAGAACCTAGGAGCAGGACAGGAATAAAGATGCAGATGTAGAAGATGGACTTGAGGACATGGGGAGGGGGAAGGGTAAGCTGGGACGAAGTGAGAGAGTGGCATGGACATATATACACTACCAAATGTAAAACAGATAGCTAGTGGGAAGCAGCCGCATAGCATAGGGAGATCAGCTCAGTGCTTTGTGACCACCTAGAGGGGTGGGATAGGGAGGGTGGGAGAGAGACGCAAGAGGAAGGGGATATGGGGATATATGTATACGTATAGCTGATTCACTTTGTTATACAGCAGAAACTAACACAACAATGTAAAGGAATTATACTCCAATAAAGATGTTAAAAAAATAAATAAATAAATAAAAATATTTTCTAAATTTATTTATCTTATCTTTCTTTTAGAAAGTGAGATACAGGAGCTTAGAATAGCAGTTTCAGAATTTAATTTCTAGTTTAAGGCTCTTTCCTATGTAAATCTTCAATGGCTGTCCTAGCAGTCATCAAATAAATATAAATTAAATCAATAATTATATAACACTTTTTCTGCTATTAATTGAGCAGATTTTTTAAATGATGATATTTAATGCCAGGATAAGAAGGTGAGTCAGGACCTAATATAAACTGCTATTGGAAGTGTAAACTGGTATAACCTTTAAGAAAATTTTTGTGTGTTTCAGTGGAAAACTGTATCTGCTATAGCACATTCTTATGGATTATCATTTTCTAGCCCTGTCTGTTGTCTTGAAGTTATTCTGCAACTCTATGTAAGTTGTAGATAACTAATATAGATATATAAATGCTATCCTGCTATTGATTTTAATTGCCTTATCCCCTCTCTGTGAAAAAAAAAATCAGTGTTGTCTCAATTTGCTGTTCAGTTAGGGATTCATTTACTTCTTCATATACATTTGTGTTATTTTGACATTTCCTTTGAAATAGTTATAACATTTGCCTGGTTCCCTCATTTCTTATAAATAAATTATTTAATATGTATTCATTCTACATCTGTGTGAAAATTGTGATTTTTACCTTTTCCTGAAAATTTATTAATAAACCTTTCTGGAAAATTATTTGGCAGTACAACTGGCCTTTTGTATCGATGGATGCCCAACCTGGGGATATGGAGGGCTAACTATGGGCCATTTTAAGGGAATTGAGCACCAACATAAGTTGGTATCTGCAGAGGGACAGAACCAATCCCAGGAGGATATGGAGGGCTGACTACAGTTACCAACAGTCATAAAAATTTTCAGACTATATGCCCAAATAACTTCACTTCTAGGAATTTGTCCTAAAGATATAGTGAGAGATATATTTACAATGATGTTCGTTTCAACATTATTTACAATAACAAAATGTTTATTTGGGAAATATTTATTTAAAAATTAGAAACACTGTTAAATAAATTTTGATTCTGCATAAAAATAAAAGTTGTGAACTATTAATAAATAAATTCGGCAAATGTGAAGGATACAAAATTAACATACAAAAATTAATTGCATTTCTATACACTAACAATGAACCAAAAAAGAAATTGAGAAGAAAAGAAGATACATTTCCAATATCATCAAAAAGAATAAAATAGTTGGGAATAAAATTAACCAAGGAGATGAAAGACTTGTACACTGAAAACTACAAAACACTGCTGAAAGAATTTAAAGATAGGAATAAACGGAAAGATATTCATGTTCATAGGTTGGAAGACTTAAAATTCTAGATGTCAATAGTACCTAAAGTGATCTACAGATTTAACACAACCCCTATTAAAACCCCAGCAGCATGTTCAGCAGAAATTAAAAAAAAAAAAAAAAATCCATCCTAAAATTTATATGGATTCTAAAGGAACCCTGAATAGCCAAAGCAAACTAGAAAAAGAAGAGCAAAGTTGGAGGTCTCACACTTCCTGATCTCAAAACTTATCACAAAGCTACAGTCATCAACACAGTGTAATACTAGCATAAAGACAGGCATAAAGACAAACACATAGACCAAAAGAACACAATAGAGAGCCCAGAAATAAATATATATACATATAAAATATATACACACACACATACACATACATATTCAAATGATTTTCAACAAGGGTGCCAAGACCATTTAGTAAGGAAAGGACAGCTTTTGAAGAAACCATGTGAGAGAAATGGATATCCACTTGCAAAAAAATGAAGTTAGACCCTTACCTTAAATCATATACAAAATTTAGCTCAAATGGATAAAAGACCTAAATGTAAGAGCTAAAACTACAAAACTCTTAGATGAAAACATAAGCAGAAAAAATTTATAACACTGAATTTGGCAATAATTTCTTAGATAGGACACCAAAAGTACAAGCAACAAGAGAGAGAAGCAGATAAATTGGACTACATCAAAATTTTAAACTTCTGTGTATCAAAGGACACAATTAACAGAATGAAAAGATAAATCATAAAATGGGAGAAAATATTTGCAAGTTGTATATATGATAATCATTTATATCTATATCATATAAAGAACTCCTATAACTCAACAACAAAAAAAACAAATAACCCAATTAACAAGTAGGTCAAGGGCGTGAATAGTCATTTCTCCAAAGAAGATATACAAATTGAGAAAAAGCTCATGAAAAGACGCTTGACATCGCTAATCATTAGGGAAATGCAAAGCAAAACCACAATGAGACACCACTTCATACCCATTAGGATGGCTATTAAAAAAAAAAAAGAAAAGTATAACGTTGGTGAGGATCTGGAGAGATTGGAATGCTTGTGCATTGATGGTAGAACTGTCAAATTGTACAGCCACTGTGGAAAACAGTATGGTGGTTCCTTCAAAAAATTAAAAATTAAATTACCATGTAATCCAGAAATTCCAGGGTCTTGAAGAGATAGTTGTACACTCATATTCACAACAGCCAAAAGGAGGAAGCAATACAAGTGTTCCTCAATGGACAGATGAATTTAAAAAGTGTAGTGTATACATAAAATAGACTATTATTCAGCCTTAAAAAGAAGGGAATTCTAACACGCTACAGGACATTATGCTAAATGAAGTAAGCCAGTCATAAAAAGATCAATACAATATGATTCCACATATATGAGGTCTCTAGAGTAGTCAAATTAATAGAGACAGAAAATATAATAGCAGTTGCCAGGGGCTGAGGTGAGAGGGGAATGGGAAGTTATTGTTCAATGGGTGTAGAGTTTAAGTTTTGGAAGATGAAAAGAGTTCTAGAGATGGATGGTGGTGATGACTGCACAACAATGTGTACATACTTAATACCATTAAGCTACACACTTAAAAATGATTAAGATGGTAAATTTTACGTAATGTGAATTTTACAATTAAAAATTTTAAAACAAGTAAACCATGAAGTATTATCTAAGGTGTGTTTACTCTGTGCATTTTCCCATTTAGGATCCTTATACTCTGGGAGGTATGCTGGGTTTTCTTTGTTTTTGGTTTTTTAATAGATCTTTATTGGAGTATAATTGCTTCACAATACTGCGTTAGTTTCTGTTGTACACCAAAGTGAATCAGCCATATGCATACATATGTCCCCGTATCCCCTCACTCTTGAGCCTCCCTCCCATCCCCCCTGTCCCACCTGTGTAGGTCTTTGCAAACCATGGAGCTGATCTCCCTGTGCTATGCTGCTGCTTCCCACTAGCTATCTATTTTACATTCGTAGTATATTTATGTCAATGCTACTCTCATTCGCCCCAGCTTCCCCCTACCCCTCCGTGTCCTCAAGGCTATTCTCTATGTCTACGTCTTTATTCCTGCCCTGCCCCTATGTTCATCTGTTTTAATACAAGGAGACAGTATAATGCAGTCGTTAAGAGCACATGCTGTGGAGGTCAACTACCTGAAGTGTGCGCCTGGTTTCACCATTTTCTAACTCTATATCACTAAGCAATTACTAACTTATCTATGCCTCAAATTTTTCATTTGTCAAAAGAGAAAAATTGATTTCATGCATGTGAAGCACTTAGAAAAAGGGGACAAATAACATTCAATAAAGGTGAACCATTATTATCTCCAGGAATTAGATAACTTGTCCAAAATCAGACGGCTAGAGGATTGTGGAGCCACAGTATGAATCCAGATGTACTGGATTTTAAAAGTCAAGCTATTAAACATCAAGTGAAACAACATCTCAGGTGAATGTAGTCATTAAAATGATGTTTTTAAAAATGTGTAACAGGAGTATGTATATGTGTGTGCATCACTCATATACATTCCTGTTACATAGTCACACATCTATTGAAAAAATAGAGGAACTAAAATTTTCAGGTGAATAATTTTTCAATACAAATACATTTATGAAATATAAAAGTTTCTATAGAAAACAGTTCAGATGGTGTGATAAAGCTACCCTACCACATTATATAGAAGTGCTCACAGAAAAATTTGATCTAACACATCATAATTAGCTTTTATTTTAATGTATTTTTATTTCCATTTCACATATAATAATTTATATTGCACAGAAATAATCGAATGATAATGTATAATTATTAAAATTTGAAATGGATAAACCTCAAGTTTCTCAGTTCCTTCTTTGAGAGCTTACAGAAATTCTTCTCTATCATTTAACTGAAAAGCTCACATAGAAAACAGCTGGATTTAATGTTGAGCAGTTTTTGTTTGCTGTTTTTGTTGTTGATATTTTTAGTTTTTAATTTTCCACGTGTTTAAAGCAGAACAAGACCCCAGATGCTTTTATCTGGCTGCTCCTCCATTTAAGGAACCTTCAGTGGGATGTGTGAACATGTGGTTGTACATCTAAAGTCAGCTGGTCATTGTTACGTCAGGGAAGCAAAAGCCTGTGTCTTGCAGTCATTGCCTTTATACTCCTGTAAGGCACAGATTATCTCCAGAAGGTAAATTTGGTTGTACAGTCAGAAGAAAGAAATCAAGACATAGAAAACCAGTATGGGAGGAAAGTTGATGTTTCACTGTAAGACCTTTTTTATCTTCTGAATTTTATAACACATACAGGTATTATCTATCTTTTTTAAATGATAATAATTAAAGTGTTTAAAATTTAGGAAAAAAATTATTGTCTAGATCATACCAGCAAAGAGTTTTTTATGGTACAAAATCATTACCATTTATTTTTATCAAATGCACAAAATGTTTCTTCATGATACATGGGAAAATAGTTTATTGACATAATAGCTAATTATAAACTATGATATAGTGATTACATGCTAAAACCAGTAAAGTTGATTTTAAAACATACAATTTAAAAAACATCTGCCTGTCCAATATGGAAACAGAACTGGGTTAGATATGGAGAACACATACTTACAATACATCCACCTTCAAGAAACGTACTCTGATTAGAGAAAGAGACATGCCTGTTAATCCAGATTTTAAAATGTACTAACACAATGATCGATCATTATATGTTAGGCACTATTATAAGTGCTTGAAATATTTTCATCTACTTAATCATTACAATAAACCTAAGAGGTAGGTACTTTTATTAGTCCTAAAGTCCAGATGGGGAAATGAAGGCATAGAGGGTACAAATAACTTGATAGTTAAGGTCACAGAATCAGTAAATGGTAGAGAAAATATGGATCCAAATTTGGATCTGAAGACAACACTCTTAATTATTAAGCTAAAGTTCCTCCTGACTTCTGAGATATAGTTGTTAGTTGAATTCTCCCTGCCCCAGGAGAGTACACTAGGATTCCCTCGATATCCCCAGCTGTGCCCCTGTAGGTCTAGAAACTGTTGCAGATAATTTTAATTTCCCAGAGGCTTCGGTTCCTGTGGTTCCCTCTGATTCTGGGCTCTACTATCCCTAAATCTTGTTTTGCTTCTTTGTTATCATGTATGTAAAACTGAGCTCAAACTCAAGTTAGGAAGCAAAATTTTCTTCAATCAATTTTAACGAGTTAATCTTTAATGAAGACATAGGTAGAAATCTGAGAGATTCCTACCTATAACATAACACTATATGTATAACATAACATTATTTCCCTTTTCTCTCAACTCCCCTCACTCAACTCTCTCTTTACCTCCTTCACCCCAAACAGCCATCAAGCCATTTTTACTAAGAAACACTGTTTTCCAAGAAGACTTCTGCTCATCAAAAATTACCTTCACTATGTTTTCCACACAATGTAAAACAAAAATATAAAACTTATTAACATGCATTGAACATGTACTATTGGCCAGGCCAGAAAGATCTTTGCCTCCAGGGCATCTAGATTTTGCTGGGAGAAGAAAGATAATAACACATAAATAAAAGGAAAGTATTATAGAATGATCAGGGCTTTGCAAAACAACCCCAAAAAATTACAGTAGGCTTTGACTCAGACTGTAAATTGAATGGACAAGTAAAGCCTGTCTTGGAAGATGACATTTGAACTGAGAGCTCAAGAAAAGGAGTCAGCCAGATCAGGCAAAGGCAAAAGCTAATACAAAGCCCTAAAGTTTTAAGAATCACTATGAGTTCTAAGAACAGGAAGAAGGCCAGTATGGCAAAATAGGTGGTAAAGGAAAAAAGTGGTCCATCACAAGGTCAGAGATGGTTGCAGAGGTATGTTGAAGTACAGTTTTTAAGCTAGAGTGAGAAGTTTGGTTCCCTTGTAAGTTGCTTCAGTTTGGGCCTGTCAGAGAAGCAGAACCACTAGGAATGCTACGATACAAGGGATCTTAGTGCATCTGTGGGAGCTTGTTAAACAGTTTGTCTTGCTGTTGCTTCTCTGTCTGGTTGAGCTTGAGCTTATTAGAAGAAATATTTGAGAGGAAAAGACAGGCATAAAGTAAGGGTGTAAAAGGACAAATTGGATTTAATGATGATAACCAAGATTGAGCTAGACACCGCAAGGGCAAACTGAGCAGGCTGTGGCAACAATACCTCTCTCTACATTGACCTCTGGATCATAAAAACAGCTGCTGCTTCACTCCTCTCTTCCAAGTCTCAAACAAACTCTTTTGTGGACAATGCTAGCCCAGAGCCATACAGGGAAAGGAATTCTCGGGGACACAGTCCCAACTTAGTTGACACAGTGCAACACCACTACAAGAGTATAATGGGAAGTCATTGGATAGTGTTAAGCAGTGGAATTACATCATCTAATTTTTAAAAATCATCATCATGACCACTGTGGTAGTAATTAAGTTGGGAAAGGAGCCAAGTCTAACCAGTGGTATTCCAATAAACGTTTGCAACCTGCTACGGGAGGAGGAAAGGAGTATTTGTATGTTCAGCAAGTTCTGTGGTATAAAACCTCCCACCATGGTCAATTTCAAGCTACCAATAGTTTAGCGACTAGTTCACCAAATTCCTAAAAATTTAAGTTAGTTCTCACGTGCTGATACCAGTCAGCTCCAGCACACAACTGAGTTTAACTGAGAGATGAAGACTAGTTGAAAATGAGTTTCTGATATTTGAGATTGAATGAGTCACAGTTGATACTATACTCCACAGTGGTCCCTCCCTGTGCCCTGAGCAAGCTTGGGCACCTTGACTCTGTCTTTCCTGAGCATGAGATACTTTCCTGGGAGGTTCCTTCAGCATTCCTGCAAATATGCCCCTTATGTACAATTTCAACGTGCCTTTTAAATACTGTAAACTCAAGCAGGATCTCCCACTAGAGAACAAGATGAAATGAGGCATGGCTTATTATGTTCAGCCATTGCACACTGACTAGAATTTGGAAGAAAAAAAGTCTGAATCTAGGTGCAACAGACACAACTGAGCTTCTCACATCTGGTTACCTGCCTATACTTTGAACAAACGAAAGGCTATCCCTTGGTCCAGAGAACCATAATTAATAAGCTATATTCATGTGCAGGTTTTGAATTAGCAACTTCAGTTTTCTCCCTGAGACAAAACTATTATCTAACTAGGCTTTGCCCCATAAATCATCATCTTGAAATGCACAGAGCTCACAGCAAGGCAAGAAAACGCAGAGTTGCTCTAACCAACAGAGGGCATCCTTAAGGAAGGAAGAGAATTGGTCCCCTTCTACAAAGAGGAGCAAATACAAACGATAAATTATTGCTCAGGATGCAGGAAAATGATACAATAGTGAGAGTCACTTCATGAAATGGCATTCATCATTCTTTATTTTTATTTGCTACCTAGAGAAAAATCTTGTGATTTTTCACTGTCACAGAACAAGGAGAAAAATGAGATGACTCGTAATTTATATAGCTGACTTAATGGTTTAACTCTCACATTTCTGAGAGTTACAAAAATCTTTCTTTCACTCTGGGACAACAGGCAATAAGCCAATCATGTGGAGTCATGGCTCCTCTTGCCTTCCCTCAGCATTGCTATGCTGATGGAGGCTATAATACTTCAGTGAGTTTTGCACAGAGAGACCTATTTGCAGGACCTCAGAGAAGACACAGCATTATTTTCATCAACTGATTTCTTGTTTGGGGTGAATCCTAGTTTTTTCAAGCAGAATGCTACACAACAAGCCTCCAGGCTGGGAAAGTCATTAAAAGGAAATTTAATTTACCACCCTCATCTAATGTGTGTACTACCTGTGTAGTATTTCTGTGTACCTTTGAACATCTTCAAACTACAAACTAAATGCAAGTCTTCTGGTTTCTCACCATTTTTTTATTACAGGTATTCGTTTATGTGTCCTTCACTTCTTAATGGAGTCTCTCTTTCTCTCTCATACACATAAATAGATAGATAGATACATACATACAGACATCATTAATGATGGTATGGTTTTGAGTGGTATCTATAAAGCCCTAGGTATGTGGAGTTCATCAAGGCTACACTACTTAGCTTGTATACTCAAGATGAACATGCTCGTGAGAGTCAAGCAGTCCCACAAAATTAATTGATGAAGAGGTAAAAGTAAAGTAATTAAGATGATGGTCTTGGTAACTAGTCACCTTGCAATCCAGCATTAGTAGACAGATGGCTAAGAATGACCAAAGGATTAGGAAGTTGCTGAAACTTCTAAGGTCTTTACTTTTGGATAACTCAGAAGTCAGCCTATTATAGAATTGGGCTATGGGTCTGTGAACAGAAACAGGGTATTTTAATTACTATAGCTTCAAAATAAACCTCCCCAGACTTAGTGGTATAAATAACCATGTACTATGCTCACAGATTCTGTTTGGTTAGGCATTCAGAGCCAGGAGAGATTTTTTTCTTTTTCTGTTTCCACACACACACACACAATGTCTAGTGCTTTAGCTAGGAAAACTCAAAGGCTAGAGGTAACGAAATGTCTGGAAGCTGAAATCATCTGAAGGCTTGTTAACTCATATAGGAACTCTGATAGGAAATAAAGGCAGCAGGCTCCAACCTTGGGTAGGACAATTTTGTTTGAGTTCTAAGAGCATCAACCCCAAGAGGACCAGGCTTTCCTGCCTTTTATAACCTACACTCAGAAGTGACATGCATGTGACTTCTACTGCAATCACAAGTGCACCCAAATTCAATGGGGAAAGAAAATAGATCCCTCCTTCTCAATGGGAGGAGTGTCAAGGACACATTTTAAGAAGAGCACGTGGGAGGTAAATATATTTGCAACTAACTTTAAGAAACACAATTTCCCACTGTCTGCCCATTAGGCCCCCAAATTCATATATTCATGTGGAAAATGTGCTCCTAATTCCCTCTAAAATCCTTAAATCTAATCCAATTATAGCATGAGCCTCAAAGTTAAGGGTCTTATTATCTAAATCAGGTCCAAATACATATGGGGCTCTTTAAATGTGACTACTTGGATACAGCTCCTTCAGTACCATTTCTGTCAATCTGAAAAACTGCGAACTAAAGTTATCTGCCCTAAACACACCCAACATATGGTGGTGGGACATTCATAGGATAACTGCTATAGACACTCCCGTTTAAAAGCGGTGAAAACAGAAGACACAGAGCAAGCACTGTCCTACAGCTATTTTGAAGTCTAGCACATTTCTTTATTAAATTAAGTCCTACTGCCTGAGAGATGTTCTCTATGGCTCTTGGCTCTTCCCTCTAAGTTCCTGGTTCTACCTTCTGGGCTTTTGACTTTGCCTTCCAAGTCTTCCTTTTCTATAAGAAACAGCCCATGTTGGCAGCTGAGTAGTTCTCTCAGCCTGCTTCCTTATATCACCGTGACTGGGTTTCAAGAGTGAGTGTCCCAAGAGAACCAAGAAAAAACTGTGTTGCCTTTTATAACCTAGCCTTGGAAACCACATAGCGTCATTTGTGCTATAGTCACAAGCTCTCCAGATTTTCGAATAGGGAACACCATAGTCCCTACACCTGTGTTAAAGTTAAATTTTGAGATTAGCTTGTGGGATTGTACAAAATGTTTAAGGCACTTTTGGAAAATATGACCAGCCATACTGGGGATTCTGTTTGTTTGTTTGGTCATTTTAAACTGAAGGGTTTTGACTCAATCTTCGGAATCTTAATCCAGCTTAGCTAATACTAAGTATATATAGGTGTAGAGACAGTCTTACATGGAGGTAAAGTGGCCAGCGACTTCCTATATGTAATAGTAAGCCCTATTCAAAAAAATTTACCCCTTTTCCCTTGTGTTAGTAAAGATAGGCTAGCATGAAAGAGGAAAAAAAGCCTCAAAAATATAATGTCTCTTGGGGGCTTCCCTGGTGGCGCAGTGGTTGCGCGTCCGCCTGCCGATGCAGGGGAACCGAGTTCGCGCCCCGGTATGGGAGGATCCCACATGCCGCGGAGCGGCTGGGCCCGTGAGCCATGGCCGCTGAGCCTGCGCGTCCGGAGCCTGTGCTCCGCAACGGGAGAGGCCACAACAGAGGAAGGCCCAAAAAAAAAAAAAAAAAAAAAAAAAAAAATATATATATATATATATATATATATATATATATATATAATGTCTCTAAAAAATAATCATCTATTCCATGCTTTCTTCTGAGTGTTCTGGTTGATAGTTAGCTCTGTTCCATGTAGTCATTTAGGGATCCATGTCTTTAGGAACAGTCTACCATCTTCAGTAGTTGAATTCCAAAGTATTCTTGCAGGGGCACCATGCAACACAGCAAGAAGTAGAAAGGGAAGTAGAAAACAAAGTACTTACAAGGTTTATATAGGCCAGATCTAGAAGTGGTCTGAGTTTACTCAGTTTCCATTGCCAGAACTCTGTAATATGGCATACCTAATTGCAAAAAAGGATAGGAATAGTAGCATAGTTTGTTCCCACGATGAAGAGGCCATATATTTTCTTGAAAAGTAGAATCCAACTTCCCCCAAATACACTCCACCAACTCTTTAGCAACCACCATCTTCCTACTGTTAGGGTACAGCAAATCTCCAACTTTGACTATCACTTGTGTAGTTTAGTCTCTCTTTACACCCCCTGGAGATTCACAACGCACCCTTCTCTGTCCTGAGCTGTGCCCTGAGAGACTGATCTTAGGGCTTCACCCCCTAGGCTCGCTTGCCCTCTGGCTTCTGGTTGGGTTTGTCCAGTGGGAGACGGAGAGAGAAGATCTAAAGGTAGGAGGAAAGAGGTCAATGTATTGATTTCCTTCCCCTATTCTCTTGCAGCTTTGCTGTTGCTCTAGCAGCAGCTTCATCCTAAGGCTGGAGCTTCTAGAGGGTGGCCAGTTTTCCATAACTCCAGTCCCTTCTGGACTCCAATAACACCATTCCCTCTTCTGGCCCCTTTAGGTCTGTGGTGTTAACAGCTTCCCACTAAGGCTAGTTTCTTAGTATTTCTCTATTTTTTTGTTGGTTGTCATAACCTTTCCCACCCCTCTCTAAATAGTTCCTTCATTAAATGGTTGTTAGTTAAACTCTTTGAGATGTCATCTACTTCCCATCTTGCCCTTGATTGATACAATCATTCGGTGAACTTAATTTGATTCAATATATAATTATGAGGTGACTGTGCAAATATGGGGTACATAAAATAGAAATAAAAAGGGATTGTCTCAGCTTTAGTTATCTATTGCGTGCAATAAATTATACCAAAATTTAGCGGCTAAAAAAAATTTAATATTTCTCAGTTTCTTTGGGTAACGTATCTGGGTACAGCTTAGGTGGGTCCTTTGGCTCAGGGTCCCTCACAGGCTACCATCCAGCTGGCAACCAGGGTGCAGTCATCTTAAGACTTGACTAAAAGAGGATCTCCTTCCAAGCTCTCTTATATGTTAGTGAGAAGCCACCCTCAGTTTCTTGTCCTATGGACTTTTCCATAGGGCAGCTCATACATAGCAGCTGGCAACGTTCAGAGAAAGCAAAAGAGAGAATAAGAAAGGGCAAATAAGACAGAGACAGAATCTTTCTGTAACCCAGTCTCTAAAGTGACTTCTCATTGTTTTTGCCATATCTTACTCATCAAAGGCAAGTTACTAGGTTCAGCCCACAGTCAAGGCAAGGGGACTATATATGGACAGGAAAATCAGGAGGCAGGCCTCATTGGGATACATCTCAGAAACTGCCTACTATATTCCCTAACCTGCCCAACATTCTTGCTGGGTCCCTCCCTGCAGTTTGCAAGAACCACCAGTAGGGACTTTTGAGAGTATGGCCTACAAACACTTCTACCTCTCCCTTTCCACATCAGAAGTCAACGTAGCTAACTGCCCATCATCAGAAGTCAACACAGCTAACACCCTCACGGCAAAGATATATATAGATATAGATATAGATATCAATTAGAACTGCACTGCACCACTTTTAAATGAAAATCATTGCATAAAGAAACGAAAAAGAATCTGGGTCTACACAAAACTCTCAATCAGTAATTTCTTGACATTAATTGCTAAGTAACCAATCCTATTCCAGATTCTAATGGAATCTCTAATTGTATCCAGTTCCTTGCTCTGGTCTTCATCCCCCTATTCAGGGTGGGCAAAAATATCTATATACTCATTTGGGTATAGATTAACTCTCTGCTGGGAACCACTGAATAAACACAAAGTTAGAATAAAGTTACTTTTTCTTCCCCTTTTGTTATAGCCTACTATAGTCACGTCTATTTTCTAAAGCCATGCCATCTTTTCCTTGAAAATAATATTTGTATGGTGGAAGGGATTTATTGAGTAAAATTAGATTTTCAAAGGGATCAGCAATAGAGGTAGACTTCAAAGTAATGTAATTTACACCACTGAGCTTCTTTTGACCTGTAAATTTACAACAGGCCTGCTGTCACTTTCTTGCTCAATCATGAGAGATGTGGAGCATCAGTCTTTGAAAGAAGACAGACGACCTCACAACACACCAGATCTCCAGGGCTCCTCAACAATAGGGTATCAAAAGAAATTGCAGTTTGTTTTTGAAGTGCTAGCCAATAAATGACTCTGCCACTCTGAGTCCTTTTTTAATTCTCTTAAATCTCAAAACGAGCTAAAATATCAGGACTCTCTTAAGAAATAGTATAGTACTGAACAGATTATACATTAACAGCCAGCAAATTTAATTGAGTCCACTTTAACCTGATGAGCCTAAAGAGATATTTTTAAAGTATAAAGAAAAAAGAAGAAGAAAAAAGTGTGCTCTCACTAGGCCAGCTTTTCCAATCTCTCTGGGCATTAACTTTGTCCTTTTTTTTTTTTCTTTTTTTTTTTCCAGTATGCGGGCCTTTCACTGTTGTGGCCTCTCCCTTTGCGGAGCACAGGCTCCGGACGCGCAGGCTCAGCGGCCATGGCTCACGGGCCCAGCCGCTCTGTGGCACGCGGGATCCTCCCGGACCGGGGCACGAACCCGTGTCCCCTGCATCGGCAGGCGGACGCGCAACCACTGCGCCACCAGGAAAGCCCCATTTTTGTCCGTTTTAATAAGGAGTTCCTATTAGCTACTATATTTTCAAATGATAAAACATCACATTCTAAAGAGCTCATTTTAGCACTGATTTTTATCTCCTGAGCTCTAAATAGAAAAATTAGATTCAAAACACAGCAAACTGTACCACTCTATGAGACTGGTACCTTAACATCACTTTCTATATGGTTTCTTCCTTTTTTTTTTTCTCTTAAATTCAAATCTCTCCTCCATTTCAATACATGCATTATTCTGAAAGTCAGATTTATATTCATAACTTCCCTCTCATAGCCTTGACTCCCAATATGGTGAAATGATTAGCCTTGACTCCCTCCTTAAACCACCATCTTCAATCTTATATTATTCTGCCAAAACTCAGAAATTTAACAGCACTTTGATCCAAACCAAGTGGACTTTCTGACTTTGCTCGCAATTCCAGATCTCTTCTTTGCATTTGATTACACTTTACCAAGTCTTAAAATGTGCTAATTTCTCTCAAATAGACCACCCTTCCCTTGAGTCACTTCTTGATCCTCTCTTGCATCATCTCCTGAGCTTTTCTACATTTCCATGTTTCAGTCACCGTTATGGTCCAAGCTCTCATTACTCTGTGTCTAGATTAAGGCAACACCCTCCTCCATGATATCCCTGCCATTTGCCCCTCCCACCAGTTGTGTGCTGGAGTCAGTTTGTAACAGTTTATGAGAGTGGTTTGTTAAGTTTTCAGGAATTGTGCCAGCTGGTTTTTAACAAAGTATTAAAAATTAACATATATAAACTTACACTGAAATAAATTATATTTAAAATAAAGGTAATAAATACGCATATCTCACCACTTCCCACTTTCCTACATTTTACTATTTTCTGTGGTCTTGAGTTTATCTATAACTATTATATCTGTAAGCATGGAAACAGATATATAATGAAAGACCACTGTATACCTCTCCCCAATTTTTCATTAAATGATGTCTGAAATTGACCATGGTGGGAGAAACTGGTAACTCCTACAAATCAGGACATGGATTTTTAGAGTGAATGTTTTTGAACATTTGCCAGCTATCACTGCCACTGCACCGTGACACATCAGCTTCCTCTGCTTCATCTTTTCCTTGGTGAGGAGCTCATGACTGGATATGGGTGCCGTATTAGTTAAGTTTCTCTGGAGAAACAGAACCAATGGGATCTATAGATAGATAGATAGGATGGATGGATGGATAGATAGATAGATAAAATAGATAAGATAGATAGATAAGATATATCCATACATAGGATATCTATATAGAGATATAGATATACAGACATAGCTATAAATATGGATATATAGCGATATAAATACATGTAATAGGAGATTTATTATAGGAATTGGCTTACACAATATGAGTCTGAGAAGTTCCAGGATCTGAAGTCTTCAAGCTAGAGAACCAGGAAAGCTAGTAATGTCATTCATTCCATGTCCAAATGTCCAAGAGCCAGGGAAGCCCCGGTATAAGTCCCAATCCAAGTCCAAAGACCTGAGAACCAAGAGTGCTGTGGTCCAAAGGCAGGAGAAGATGGATGTTCCAACTCAAGCAGAGGGCAAATTCATCCTACTTTTTTGTTCAATTGGAGCCCTCAGTGGATTGGATGATTGACTATCTGCACTAGGGAGGGCAACCTTCTGTACTCAGTCTACTGATTCAAATGCTAATCTCTTCTGGAAACACCCTCACAGACACACCCAGAAATAATGTTTTACCAGCTATCTGGGCATCCCTTAGTGGAGTCAAGTTGACACATAAAATTAATCCTCAACAGGTGCACTTGGCCAGTCACTTATTGAAGAGTTGCAGGTCCAATACCAGTAGAGAGGTATGTCTGGCCTGTAACTAGTTTCAGATAAGACAGAGACACAGAGACAAGGGACAAGATGGAACAGAACATGGTATAAGGTTGTTAAGTATGAGAAAGATAGCTTATAAGTTGTGACTATAATTTAAATTAGAAGACTTTGTGGCTGTATCTTGAAGTATAATCAGCAATTACGAATTGGAAAATTCCCATTCAATACGTGTGCTTCAATCTCTTTGATGTTTACTATATAATTTCTCTGTCTCACATGCAAGATGGTTAGGACTTTCATCCTTCGTCCTTTCTTACTTAGTATTTGTGAATCATAGGTTTTGGTTGAAAGCATTTTTAGCAGAACTTTTTAGGAAAATGCTTTATATTGTATTATAATACCAGTTACTTGACAGTAATTTTATCATCCAAAATAATTTCAATAGTCTGAATTGTCATTATATTTTATATATTATGTTACACTAAATTTTCCTAAATAAAATTGCTTTCCTAAAAACTATAAAGATCAAATTCATTATTATTTTATAACTACTATGATAAATCACTATATCAAAAAAGGCAACAGTTAATTTAAATGTCTCATTAAAAATGTTTCATACATATTATTATTGTTAGCTACTATGTATGCCTTTCTCCATTTTACTTTCTAAAACCTAATAAGAGTAAGTTATAATATTAATATTTCATAGCTCTGAATTCCATATCAATGTTTTCCAAATTTCAAGACTTGTCCTCTAAAATCAATTTTCCTTCTTCTAGTTGACTACATATAGAGAAAGAATTATCTATAAATAAAGACAATGCAAAAGTGAAAAACGGGGCTTCCCTTGTGGCACAGTGGTTGAGAGTCCGCCTGCCGATGCAGGGGATACGGGTTCGTGTGGGCCAGTGAGCCATGGCCGCTGAGCCTGCGCATCCAGAGCCTGTGCTCCGCAACCGGAGAGGCCACAACAGTGAGAGGCCCGTGTACCGCAAAAAAAAAAAAAAAAAAAAAAATTAAGTAGAGAAACCAGCAAGAGGGTGGAAGTAACTAAATCAACATCTACATATCTGTAACCCTAAACAAAGACACAAAACATGTGGCCTTTTGATGATGGTTCAGTAGCAGCAAATACAAAGGACAGCATAGGCAAGTGGGGTGAAAACAGTAATGTTACTAAAGTCAGCAAACCTAGGTGTGAAACGTACATGGACAACTGGCAGCTTTATGCACTCAAAGGAGTGACTCAACCACTCTGCTCCTTGTTTTAAAAATGCCATGAAAGGATGCTATGTAAATTAATTCATAACATATTAAAGAAACCCCATCTTAATAATAATCGTTAATTCACACAAACTCTACAAATCTCTTATCTCATCTCACAGAAATTCTCCACAAGTGCCACCCTAACTGAAACAAGCCTTTACCTTTACTTCAAGCATTTCACTAACAAATATTTTTACAGCCTCACTAGTCATATTAGGTTAGGAAATAGAAAATATTTGTCAGACCTTTAAGATTGAGATCACTTCCTTCTAATGAAGGTAGTAAGAAGTAGTGGAAAGAATACTGGCCTAAATATTCTGAAGATGATAAACCTAGCTGATGTTGACAATACTTTATTAACTGATTGTGTAATTTTTCCATTTCACCAAATAATTTTCTGCATCCACTAGGGTGCTGGGGATACAATAATGAGCAAGAAAAAATATTCCTGGCTTTCTCCCAGCTCAGAGTCAAATGAGAATAACAGACAACTAAACAAGTAACTACAGTTACATGTGATATCATAGAAGAAATAGGAGTTCTAGTGGGAATGCATACAGGGATGCTCAAGAAGATCTAGAAGCTGGGGTGCCAGGAAGATTTCCTTCCATCCTCCCCCTAGCTCACTATGTTCAGCTCCACAGGCCTTTTTTTTCTTATTCCTTGATCACTCAGGGCCCTTCCTTTATTGAAATGTTCTTATTCCAATTCCTCAAGTAACTGGTTCCCAATCAGCACTCAAATCTCACTTAATGTCCACTCTTCAGAGTGAACATTCTGAGTCCATATCTTAAGCAATCACTAACACATCACCCTGTTTTATTCTCATCATTACATGTATATGTGATTAAAATGATCTTCACTTAGGATTGGTTTAACCAGATGGTATCTATTTCTAGTACTAGGATAGGAGCTCTAGGAAGGCAGCAGTCCCTGTTTAATTTAATCACTGTTGAATAATCAGCATTGAAAACACTGTGGGTGATTAATTACTTGTTGAATAAATGAATGAATCTGCCTTGATTATCTCACACAATGTTTAGAGAGTCAAACAAATAACAATTAACCACAGTAGCAAAAGCCCTGACATGTTTATATACTATTTTTCAGACTAAAAAAAATTTGATATATATATCATCTCATTTGAATCTCCTGTCCTATTCTGTGAAGGAAGGCTGGCACGACTGAGGAAACAAAAGCTTGTGGAGGTCAAGTGACTTCTTTAAGCTCTCAAAGATAGTATGTAAAAAAAGGCAAAGCTGAAATGAAACTACAGATCTTCAGTGGACAATCTGACTCTTTCACTGTACCACATGGAAAAGTGAGCATTTTGTATACAAAGATGGTAGTTCTGCACAGCCAGAATCCTAAATGAACAATAAATTAGAAACTCACCATTCGCCTCTTAATTCAGCTTAACTGGCAAACACCCCTAGATATTCATGACAAATCCATGTATTTGCTTCCCTTCCCCCATACAATATGTTATTACGTTGTGACAGCAGTAGCATGTTTTTTACCACAGAAATGTTCCTTACACTGAATGAAGAGAAAAAGTAATTACTTATTAGCTATTAGTCTGCACAATTATGTAGCTGCTCGTTGTATGTGAGATGCCCAGATGAGACTTGGCAGAGAAATGTGGAATTGAATAGAGAACTGAAAGTGCAGTATTCTTCAAATACTGTGTGAATAGAAGTAAACGGCTCAGCAGCAAGGTGAACTAATAAAAGAACACTGCAAATTATTCTATGAAGAGAGGGTCAGGTCTTCATCACAACAGGTCTCAATGACAAGTAGCATTTGGGATAAATTCATTAACACTCACTCCAAAATTTCCCTTGGAATACTCAAATTTGATGCCATTTGGAAATCTAAAAATGTAATGTACTTTAACTTTCTAAAAAGTAACAGAAACTTATGACTACTGAGCTTTTTTCCTAAGTATATATCTTCCTACTGTGAAGAGTAAGAACTGGGGAAGGGGACTGAGGAGGGAGGCTGTCAAGTCCATCTTCTAATCCATTTTTCACTCAGGACAGGAATAAAACCTTAGAGAATTCGGATTCTTTTAGACAAAAGAAAAAAAAAAAAAAACCCTATCTTACTGTGCTAGACTAGCATTACTAGGGAAAGTACTTTCTCTGAATCACTGAAAGAAAACGTTCCTTCTGGAATCATTGAAAAGCCAGAGGATCAGTGTGATTCCAGCAGAAACATGTGCAAAAATAAGTAAAATAAATAAAAGTGCTTTAAATGTACACATTTACATTCAATTTTGGAAATGTGCTAGTTCTTAATATTGTTCAAGACCAATATATAGCATTCTTATTATATTTTATGAATGTTTCAGTAATTAACCTTTACTGGTCATATTAAATATAAAAATTTAACACAATATTTATCTAATTCCATTGGTTATGATCAAAATGTAAAAAAGAGGCAATTACTCAATAACCATCCAGAAACTTTGTTTCTACATGAAATATTAATAAAGTTTATCAGCAAAAAATTATGTCAGGCTTAAATCAAAAGTATACAGCAATGCACAAAATATTTTTCTGATGTCACTATTTTCTCAAAATTATTTAATAGTGTATCTTTAATAGAGTTCAACAAGCCTTTATAGAAAACAGACAACATGTCTGCTCTTGTTCTTAAGATACAAAGATGAAAAAGATGCTGAAGCTGTCCCCAAACACAAAATTTAAGCCCCTGTGTAATCATACATAAAATTGCCCCCTCCCAAAATATGATCCTGATGAAAAAGTTTTACCTGGTGAATTTAAACAAACAGAAAAAGTTCATTTTAAAGCAAATGTAAACTTAAAATGTCAAAATTTTGTTGGGATATTTATTTTCTGGCTAAGGTTGCCCCACATAATTATCTTCAACAATAAACATAATTTTCCTCAACATGCTGATCTTTCTAAAGCTATGTAGGTAACAACACAAAGTAAACCAGTGTTTATATGTCTATAAACACTTCATGTATTTTTTCTGATACTGTATACTGTTACCTCTGTTTCATATTCCTTCAGGATGTAAAAAAATATTCTTATTAAAATATATGGCTTTTCCAATACAAGCCTACCTCAAGAAACAAGAAAAAACTCAAATAAACAACCTAACTTTACAACTAAAGGAACTAGAGAAAGAAGAACAAACAAAACTCAAAGTTAGTAGAAGGAAAGAAATCATAAAGATCAGAGCAGAAATAAATGAAATAGAAACAAAGAAAACAATAGCAAAGATCAATGAAACTAAAAGCTGGTTCCTTGAGAAGATAAAAAAAAATGGATAAACCATTAGCCAGACTCATCAAGAAAAAAGAGGGAGGGGACTCAAATCAATAAAATTAGAAATGAAAAAGGAGAAGTTATAACAGACAATGCAGAAACACAAAGCATCCTAAGAGACTACTACAGGCAACTCTATGCCAATAAAATGGACAACCTGGAAGAAATGGACAAATTCTTAGAAAGTTATAACCTTCCAAGACTGCACCAGGAAGAAATAGAAAATATGAACAGACAAATCACAAGTAATGAAATTGAAACTGTGATTAAAAATCTTCCAACAAACAAAAGTCCAGGACCAGATGGCTTCACAGGTGAATTCTATCAAACATTTAGAGAAGAGCTAACACCAATCCTTC
>NC_041219.1:18076878-18084034 GCF_002837175.3 Physeter macrocephalus | reverse complement strand
ACTGATGAATATAGATGCAAAAATCCTCAACAAAATACTAGCAAACAGAATCCAACAACACATTAAAAGGATCATACACCATGATCAAGTGGGATTTATCCCAGGGATGCAAGGATTCTTCAATTTATGCAAATCAATCAATGTGATGTACCATATTAACAAATTGAAGAATAAAAACCATGTGATCATCTCCATAAATGCAGAAAAAAAGCTTTTGACAAAATTCAACACCCATTTATGATAAAAACTCTCCAGAAAGTGGGCACAGAGGGAACCCACCTCAACATAATAAAGGCCATATATGACAAACCCACAGCAAACATCATTCTCAATGGTGAAAAACTGAAACCATTTCCTCTAAGATCAGGAACAAGACAAGGATGTCCAACCTTGGCTATTATGCAACATAGTTTTGGAAGTCCTAGCCATGGCAATCAGAGAAGAAAAAGATATAAAAGGAATACAAACTGGAAAAGAAGAAGTAAAGCTGTCACTGTTTGCAAATGACATGATAGTATACATAGAGAATCCTAAAGATGCCACCAGAAAACTACTAGAGCTAATCAAGGAATTTGGTAAAGCTGCAGGATACAAAATTAATGCACAGAAATATCTTGTATTCCTATACACAAATGATGAAAAATCTGAAAGAGAAATTAAGGAAACACTCCCATTTACCACTGCAACAAAAAGAATAAAATACCTAGGAATAAACCTACCTAGGGAAACAAAAGACCTGTATGCAGAAAACTATAAGACAGTAATGAAAGAAATTAAAGATGATACCAACAGATGGAGAGATATACCACGTTCTTGGATTGGAAAAATCAATATTGTGAAAATGACTATACTACCCAAAGTAATCTAAAGGTTCAATGCAATCCCTATCAAATTACCAATGGCATTTTTTACAGAACTAGAACAAAAAACCTTAAAATTTGTATAGAGACACAAAAGACCCTGAATAGCCAAGGCAGTCTTGAGGGAAAAAGACAGAGTTGGAGGAATCAGACTCCCTGACTTCAGACTATACAACAAAGCTACAGTAATCAAGGCAATATGGTACTGGCACAAAAACAGATATACAGATCAAAGGAACAGGATAGAAAGCCCAGAGATAAACCCATGCACCTATGGTCAACTAATCTATGACAAAGGAGGCAAGGATATACAATGGAGAAAAGACAGTCTCTTCAATAAGTGGTGCTGGGAAAACTGGACAGCTACATATAAAAGAATGAAATTTGAACACTCCCTAACACCATACATGAAAATAAACTCAAAATGGATTCGAGACCTAAATGTAAGACTGGACACTATAAAACTCTTAGAGGAAAACATAGGAAGAACATTCCTTGACATAAATCAAGATCTTTTCTGATCCACCTTCTAGAGTAATGGAAACAAAAACAAAAATAAACAAATGGGACCTAGTGAAACTTAAAAGCTTTTCACAGCAAACGAAACCATAAACAAGACAAAAAGACAACCCTCAGAATGGGAGAAAATATTTGCAAACAAATCAACAGACAAAGGATTAATCTCCAAAATTTATAAGCAGCTCTTGCAACTCAATATTAGAAAAACAAACAACCCAATCCAAAAATGGGCAGAAGACCCCAATTAGACATTTCTCCAAAGAGGATATACAGATTGCCAACAAACACATGAAAGGATGCTCAACATCACTAATCATTAGAGAAATATAAATCAAAACTACAATGAGGTATCACCTCACACCAGTCAGAATGGCCATCAACAAAAAAATCTAAAAACAGTAAATACTGGAGACAGTGTGGAAAGAAGGGAACCCTCTTGCACTATTGGTGGGAATGTAAATTGATACAGCCACTATGGAGAACAGTATGGAGTTTCCTTAAAAAACTAAAAATAGAATTACCATATGACCCAGCAATCCCACTACTGGGTATATATCCAGAGAAAACCATAATGCAAAAGGACACATGCAGCCCAATGTTCATTGCAGCACTATTTACAATAGCCAGGTCATGGTAGCAACCTAAACGCCCATCAACAGATGAATGGATAAAGAAGATGTGGTACATATATACAATGGAATATTACTCAGCCATAAAAAGGAATGAAACTGGGTCATTTGTAGAGACGTGGATGGATCTAGAGACTGTCATACAGAGTGAAGTAAGTCAGAAAGAGAAAAACAAATATCGTATACTAACACATATATGTGGAACCTAGGAAAATAGTACAGATGAACTGGTTTGCAGGGCAGAAATAGAGACACAGATGTAGAGAACAAACGTAGGGACACCAATGGGGGAAAGTGGCAGGGTGGGGGTGGTGTGATGAATTGGGAGATTGGGATTGACATATATACACTAATATGTATTAAATGGATAACTAATAAAAACCTGCTATATAAAAAAATAAATAAAATAAAAAATGAGAACAAGAAATCCAAAATTCTATACACTGAGAAAGATACAAATGATCACTCTCTGAATGCATATAATTACCATGATTGAGACTGAATTTTGAGTTCACTTCCTCGTTTATTTGCTTACGCTTAAAGTACAGTATGTGTTATGCAATGCTCATTATCTTTGAACAATGTTCTACTGGTATTAACTTCTAAAATAAATTTGTCTTATAAATCCTTACACAAGTGACAGACATTTAACACCTAATATACCACATCTCCTGACAAATTTTATAGCTTATTCAGGTATATTCTTCATAGTGTTGTTTTATGTATCAATTCTCAATGAGAACTGAATATACAACGTTAAACACAATTCAGTGTAGATTTTACTTCAAGAAGATAAGCTAATTAAGTTTTGGTTTAGACATTTCAGGTTTTATTAGCTTGGTAGGGACATATAGCATATAGACTTCCTGTATTAGATATAGAAACTAGCAGATCTTGGGACACAAATAATCTACATTCATGATTTGTCTGGCCAACATTTAAAATTGAAAGAATTCACACATCAGTAGTGATTCACAAATGCTCTTGAAACAGAAGATTCTCCCCCACTGGGCTTGCACTCCTGTATGCCCACCATCAGCTGGAGCTGAGTAAGGACTGCACCCTTTAGATACCACTTGAAGCTGTTCCTTTGTCTGTCACCTGACCCCCTTCGCTCATTTTAATTACCTGCTCGGGCCTTTTAGACTAAAGTCATAGAATGAAAGAGTGTGAACTAAACAGCTATCCTGCACTCAAGATGCATTTCAAGATTCACCTGTAGTCCAAATCACACCAGTTTTACACACTTACATCTCCGGCATTTTTGTTGGAGGCAAAGAAATATTCTTAAATTCACAGAATTTTTCTTAAACTACTATAAGGCTTATTTTTCACCATCTCTGCCTATGTGGTATACACACGTGTACAAATCAAAACATGCTGCTAAAATAAAATGGTAATTGCTGTGATCGGGCAGAGAAAAAAAAATCATTTCACAAGACTCCAATTCAAGATCTTTCCTTGAGTACAATTCAGAAAAGTCCAATCTATTCATTTTTTTAAAAGCAATGAATGAAAAAATTCTGCTGATAGGATGTCAAAAATGGAATTTTCACACTTCTCAAAACTTAATGCCTTTAGCATAAATTTTTCTGTTGTGTTGAACTGCACAAATGTTTCTTTCTACTCTTGCTTATTTCTTAGAAGTTATTTCTGTGAGATTCAATTCCAATTTGATTGTTACAAAGCAAAATTTTAGAGACTGCCACAAGAACTTTTAAAGTGCTTATAACAATTTGGCTGTTTTAAAATTTCAGCTGCATTTTGATAGAGTTGAAATCTCTCCTGGCTTCTTTAGGGGGGCAGAAATTCTAAGAGGGAACTGTGTCACATTTCCCCTTCCTTCTCAGAGTGTTCATATTTTTTTGTTTAAAGGGTTCACACAGAATACTCTGATAAAAGAAACTTTTGTGATTAGCTGAGAAAATGGCTTTAAAAAATTGATTTCAAGGCTTCCCTGGTGGCGCAGTGGTTGAGAGTCCGCCTGCCGATGTAGGGGACACGGGTTCGTGCCCCGGTCCAGGAGGATCCCACATGCCGCGGAACGGCTGGGCCCGTGAGCCATGGCCGCTGGGCCTGCGCGTCCGGGGCCTGTGCTCCGCAACGGGAGAGGCCACAACAGTGAGAGGCCCGCATACCGCAAAACAAACAAACAAACAAAAAAATAGATTTCAGGAAAGTTTTCAATCCTCCTGCAAATGTCAAAACTGAAAACTTGGCAGATGTCTAATTATTATTGCAGTTTTTCAAATAGACTTTTTATGACTCACCAAGACTATGAAATCAGTTCCATTTAAAGACTTCTCCTATATTATTATGTCAGAATATCCTGATTTATATGTTCTCTTCTGAGACTCATTGTGCTCAATCTGCCTTTGCTGCAAACATGGCAACATACCTTGTTCTCATAACTTGCTCCTGCCCCCCCACCCCCGGCCTCTTCCATTCCTTCTTCCACCCACTCATCAGAGCCTCTGAGGCAGTAAATATCAATTGTTCCCTTTAAGAGGTAGATCGAATAACCATATTTCCAGGAACTCCCAGAACAGCTAATGTCACCACAGTCCACTTGTAATAAATGGATACTTAGCTTTTTGATACTATAAGGCTAAGTACAATGTATGATGGAGTCTTTATTCACAGATACCCAGTTAAAATATCTAATGAAATTACCCAATTCTAATACTCAGTTCAGCAATTACCTAATATCCTTAGCATTGTTCTCCGAAAGAGGATATATGGTTTTTGAAATAAAACTTATGAATGCAATTTAAATCTGTTTAAAATGCACAGACTGTTAGGGTTACCAGTGGATTGTAAAACTGACCTTGAATTTTCCTTCAAATATGTTATAATCAGGTGGGAAAACTAAAGTGTTTTAAAGTGCTCTGCTCAAGGGAATTTAGAGGGGGACAGAAGAACTATGAATCCAGCTACATCATATACTGTGTTATAAATATCAACAGAAGACTGTTAAATTTGTCTAAAGGAGGACTGAATCTGCATAGGATCAGATTGTCAAATCAGTTGTGAACAATCAGACTTCTTACCCATACAAAATAATATCGAAAGGCTCAGAAGCAGCAGCGAGAGGTTTAGGACGTTGAAAGCAGTTCCTCAGGTCCTTCTCTCTCGTATCATATGTGGGTATTTTGGCCCAGAATAGATGTGGTCTCTAAATGAGGTTCTTGCGTTCTTCACACAACTAGAGGTGTTTCAGTTAGGTTTCAATTATGATACATCTTCATCTTATACCCCAGAGAAGTGCATGGCTTACATGGCATTCTCGAAGAAGCCTTGTCTCTAGAACCTGGGTTCGATTTCCTATAGGTAATTCTTTGCCAGAGATATACTGCAAAAGGCATTTCTGATATAAGGTTTTTTCTTCCTAACAAATATCATTAGTCTGTTTACCCAGAGGGCCAGCTGACAAAACAATGACTCCTTTTTTTTTCCTCTGGGGAAAAGAAATGAATGGATAGCAGTCCAAATGTCTTAAAGTCCTTCTCTCAGGGATCCGGCCACATATTTCAGAGAACCCAAACACCCAAAATTAAATGACTTCTGAAAATTCCCATCTCAACCTGGTGAGATTTAAACTTTAGAATCACAGGATCATATAAATTATGATGGTACACCATGTAAAGTTTCAAATGATTGCAGTCCAAATCCACATATAATATGGCAAATTATCAATAAATTCTAAATACAAATACAATAAAGCAGATACATTTTCCCTATAATAATAAACGTTACTGTCCAAAGATGCAGTTGCTTTTATTAGTTTTGTACTGAACAAGAAAATGTAATTACAGATTGCCTGAAACTGTATAATATCCTGAATTTATAACAAAAAACCCAAATGAGTTTCCTGCCTTCATTTAGCTTATAATTTAAAATAGCATAATTATAAATTTAAAAAATGTGAAGGGAAAAATAATCTCTTATGAGGGAAGGCTTGGATGCTGTTGAAAACCTATGGCAACAATGCTTAACCCAGATTTAATAATTGAGACAAAGTTTCAATTACTAAAAATTCAAGTAAAAGTTTCTCTAAGGAATTTGTTAAAGAAGCCCAGATAAGGTTAGAGAAATGACTGTTCAAGTTCAAGAAAACAATGAATGAAAAGCCCTGTGTTCAAAGAAACATGATGCATTTGAGAAATGGAAAGCACTTCAGTTTGGCATAAGGCAAAGCTGGAGAACTGAGCAAGGGCTTGATCAGGAAGTTCTGTTTAATACATTTGAACTTCAGTGTAAGTACAATGGATTCCCACTGAAGAATGTTAATCAGAAGCATGGCATGATGCCTTTGGGAAATGTGCAATCCAGAAAACGGGATGGGACAACATTAAAGGAAAACAAATAGGGATACTGTTGCAGGAATCCAGGTGAGAGATGGTAGCAGCCCAAGTTTGAGTTGTAGCTATGGGGAAAAACTGACTAGGTTGAAAGATCTGTAGGAGACTAAACAGCCAGAACACAGAGATTGAATGAACATATGGGATGAAGAAGACGGAAGTCAAGAATAACACCAAAGCTTAAGGCTGGGCAACTGAGTAAAGGATTTGTCATTGATCATTGATTGAGGTACAAAACACGGGAAGAAGAGAGAATTGCAGGGAAACTATGAGCTTATTTTGTTGTATGCTAAACTTGAAAAGTCAGACAGAATAACTTCATGAAGTATCCTACAGGAAGTTGGATAAATAGATCTGATGCTAATGAGAAGTATCTGGTTAAAATTATTTATTTGGAAATCATTAGTATGGAGCTGGGAATTAGAGTCATGAAGTTGGATGCAACTTCTCAGGGGAATTTTCCCTCAAGAGAGATGAGAACGGAACATAAACATTGCAGTACCAAGTGGAAGAAGAACATGTAAGGAAACTGTCTAAGAGCAAAGAAATAAGAAAGAAACAAACTAGTATGGTGTCACAGAAGCCCAGAAAATAGAAGGGCTTCTTCAAGAAGGGCAAACTCAATAGTAGTACATGATGCCAGGGCAACTGAGAAATACCCGGTGCAGCTTTTAAAACAAATGCAGTGGGCTTCCCTGGTGGCGCAGCGGTTGCGCGTCCGCCTGCCGATGCAGGGGAACCGGGTTCGCGCCCCGGTCTGGGAGGATCCCACATGCCGCGGAGCGGC
>NC_041219.1:18046003-18076696 GCF_002837175.3 Physeter macrocephalus | reverse complement strand
AAAAAAAAAAAAAAAAAAAAAACAAATGCAGTAAATTTGACAACAGATATAGTAATGGGAACACTGGGGGACAGAAATCAGATGGCATTAAAAGAGAAATGCATGAGGAGGTTAACAAGCCAAGAAGGCAAGTAGAATAAACCAAGAAATAAATATTTTTTTTAAAAAAAGTAAGTAGACAACTTTTCAAGACAGCTGCATGCAAAGAGAGAATTAGGGAGGAGACAGGAGGTATGCAGTAGGTCAAAGAATGTTATTTTATTTCGCTTATTTAGTTTTATAATAAGAGAGACAGTCCTATTTACAGATTGATGCAAAGGAAAAAGGGAAGCAGAGGAAGGAAAGGAAAAAGAGAGGGAGGACTCCACAGAATATAGTTCCTAGGAAAACAAGTGGAAGGATTAGTCTTGGAAAGGAGGAGTGAAAATCAGAGATGAGTGTGTTTGTCATTTAATGATAGGGAAGAGAAAATTGCTATTTTACATCATCATGTTCTCATTAAAATAGGATATACAGCCATTGCCAAAACTGAAGGGGGCTCAGGAGTTTGAAGAGAATGGAGAAGGTTTAAAATCATGTTTTGTGTTAATTAAGTACAAGACCGCTGACTTGAGAAACAAACTTTTGGAGACATTATTTGAAGACACTGTAAAGTAACCCACTGATGGGATTAGCGGGTAGAAGGATTTCTAATTCAAGAATGAGTCAGCCATGAAAAAGAACAAAATAGGGCTTCCCTGGTGGCGCAGTGGTTGAGAATCCGCCTGCCGATGCAGGGGACACGGGTTCGTGCCCCGGTCCGGGAAGATCCCACATGCCGCGGAGCGGCTGGGCCCGTGAGCCATGGCCGCTGAGCCTGCGCATCCGGAGCCTGTGCTCCACAACGGGAGAGGCCACAACAGTGAGAGGCCCGTGTACCACAAAAAAAAAAAAAAAAAAAAAAAAAAGAACAAAATAATGCCACTTGCAGCAACATGGATGGACCTAGAGATTGTCATACTGAGTGAAGGAAGTCAGACAGAGAAAGACAAATATCATATGATATCGCTTATATGTGGAATCTAAAAATATGGTACAAATGAACTAAACAGAAATACAGAGTCACAGATGTAGAAAACAAAATTATGGTTACCAAAAGGGAAGGGGGGGAGGGATAAATTGGGAGATTGGGATTGACATATACATACTACTGTATATAAAATAGATAACTAATGAGGACCTTCTGTATAGCACAGGAAACTCTACTCAATACTCAGTAATGACCTATATGGGAAAAGAATCTAAAAAAGAGTGGACATATGTATACGTATAACTGATTCACTTTGCTGTACAGCAGAAACTAACAGAACATTGTAAATCAACTATACTCCAATAAAAATTAAAAAAAAAAAAAAAAAAAGAATGAATCACTCCCTCTTGGGATATTCCTCCTTGAAACCACAAAAAGTTTCATCATCCTATTTTAAACCTTACCTTAGAACAGCCCATTTCAATCAATTATATAGCTCAGGAATGTGATAGTAAAAATAAATGGCAAGCTACGGTTTGCCAGAAATACTCCTTAGAATTCTCCTGCCTAGACAGGACAAGTGGCTTCCCATCACATTGAATAAGTCTATCAGAAATGTAAATATTGTCTTCCTTCACAAATTCCTAATATTTCCTATGACCCTCTAGACTTTCCTCTGTACTTCTTATCTTGGTTTTTCACTCCTAAAGCTTGGAAATATATAAACTCTTAAATACAAAATGGTATTTACTTTGTTAAGGTTAGATACAGATTTTTGACTCCAAAATGCGTGACTTCAGACCCAAGTTCTGCCATGGACTACTGGACGATTTAGGCAAGTTACCTCTTCGGAACCTCATGGTCTCACTTGTCAAGTGGGAAGCATCATCTCATGGGATATTGCAGATTTAATACATTGGTAGGTCTTAAATCGACGCCTAATACATAGTAAGCTCTCAATAAATGTAAATTATCATTACTTTGCTGTATCTGGGGAATAGGACAGGGGTTTGTGTTACAGGCTGGCTGTTCATCACTCTGTGTTCTTCTTCAAAGAAGATAATTTGATTTGGGGCACAGTACGGTCCAGCAAAAGTTCCACATTGTAATAAGAAACTGCCTCACCAGTTTAATAGGTTAAGACTTTTCAAAAAGGCTGATAACCAAGAAAAGTAAAAGTTCTGGAAAGTAGAGCAAGAAAAAGTTAATATTTTTATTCACATCCCATTTTAAAAATTAAATCCACTGCTTATCTCTTTCTGGGACCTCTGTATTTCGTCCAGAGACTATTTTCATGGCTGGGTTAAATAGCAAGCAGATCTTACCGACTATAAAGGCTGGCAGACCTGGTAATGATTTACAGAAGGAGACTGTGGTGCCTACTTGTCTGAATAATTTTAAGGACTTGGCAGATAATTCACAAGGACTTTTTAATTGTAGCCCTCAGAGAGCCAGAGGACAGGCTAATGACCTTTGAAGATTTCTTTCATTCTTGACTTGGTAACAGTAAATTTTTCGTTTACCCTAGTATGATATATTTTACATATAATGTGAATATGATTCATTCTAATTGGATGTAGCATTACTGCCAAGGACGGTCGTGGATAGAGCTCCTTCCTGTCTTCTATGTAAGGCAGTGGCCCTGCCTGTTGTTTAAATTAGCCTTTCAGGCAACCACTAACTCAAGTCTAGTGATGATTCAAGCCAGAAACAGTAATTTTATTTATATGATGTCTTGCATAGAATGGAGGGCAGGCTAGTAAAAGAAAAACAAATGTGGAATGGACAATGAATTAAATCAAAGCTGCTTTGTACTCGGGATACGTACAATAGAGTCTATCTACAGAGGTTTATAATGACTCTGCCAATATTAATTATTCACCATGCAGCTTATCATTTTCAGGGAACCTGGGCTAATGCTAGGAAGTGTAGTTCTCGGGGTAATATCTTCCAGCTGAATGATACAGAGCACAACAGCTTTAGCTGTCATGTCACTAGTTGAAAAAGGCATTTTCAAGGCAATATTTCAGTGGATAGAATAAGTTCAGACAGTTCAAAAGTTCATAATAAACATACTTCATAGCTCCATTCGAAATGGTGAAGGAAGGCTTAGTGAGGGAAATACTTGCATCTGATTCCATTGGGAGGGCCCAGTATACATGGTGGATTAAATATAATTAGCCCCTGTCTACTTTAAGCTTTCTTCCCTTGCCTTATACCTATAAATGATTTCACTGACTGAAACTGCATTTTATATCAAATGGAAAATACACTGACTTGTTGGTTGGGTTGGCAAAAACATGTTGCCATTTATTGACAGGAAACCAAAAGCCTGTTTTCGTGAATGAAGTCATACGTAATTCTGTTTGATGGGAAGAAGTCCGTTTGAAAGTAGTATTAAAAAAGACTCTGGGTTTTTGATGGATGTTAATAACAGCACGAGAAAAAGGCTCTTCCCAGTCATGTTTTATTGCTTTATTCGATCCTCAGGATCTAGCCTTTCAAAATGTGATGTATTCGCCTGAGTAGTGGAAAAGCCTTTCCCCAAAGAGAAATGCCATGACAGCCTTGTCTTTGTTCGTTCAGTGAAATGCTGTTTGGACTGACCGTGTGAATGTATCTTTAGATTTGGCATTTCTATAATGGAAATAATAATAATAATAATGCTTTGTTTTCCTAAAGCTGCTTTCTTTACAACTAACCATACTCAGGACAGCTCTAAAATATAAATTAAATGATTTTCTTTTTAAATATCTAAGTGAATGACTGTCTTCAGTTAGGTTATTTTTGAAAACTTTTAAATCCTTGGCTTTTTACATTATCTTAGAATCACTCTTTATAGTCGGAGCAGCTGTATGAAAATGTAAATGAAATTCATATTACATTTCCTACAGTTGGACTCTCACTCACCTTAACTGTATTAAGTAACCATCAGGGAGATTCTATTCTTTGAGTCAGATTTGATTAAAACTGTACAGAGTCATTCTCAGGAAGGACTAAAGAACGATTTCCATGTAAAATACATCCTTGAGCTTAAAACAGACACTAAGCCTGATATTCTAGCATTATTATATGTTAGAAAGATGTGTTAGAAAATAAGATTTTCTCTAAAAGCCAGTGGTAGGAGTTAAGAAACAGGAGTTAATGAGCTAAAAGGAATTTTTAAAGTTAATTAGAAATGTCTTCTTCATAATAAGACAGGAAAAAAATTAAACATTTTGGGGAGAACTTTTAACCACTTTTTAGTTTATTTCACAGAAAGAGGTAATCTTATAATCAGAACAACGTTTAAAAATACTCCAATTAATCACTAAGGTCTATAGTTAATTATAAAATTGGGGGACAATGGAAATTATCATATTGTCAAAAGTTTTTTTAGAATTAGAAAAGCTTGTGCTAAAGTCAACATAGGAAAGGTGGATACGTGCTGGAATCTTTTTTTTTCAATGTTTTAAGATCAGTTTGCTCATTTCATAAATGCTCAAATATGAAGAAAAAAAGACCCACTTAATAATTAAATAGAAAATGCCAGTGACAAGAGTTCTTGACACTGCGATTTTCCAGATTTTCATACTCTGTAAAATATAAACATTTTGAAAATTCATGTTTTTTATGTGTATGCAGATGGGTAAAAAGTTATGCAGAATGAAACGAGGAAGCAGTCCATATTATAGGATTTGTGAAAATAACCGCATGAGTTAAAATATTCGACTTTGAATAATTTGAAACCTCCTACACTGACACTCTAGGTCAAAGTTATGATCAGGCAAGTGTTTCTACATTACCATTTTATTTGACCCTAAATGCATTTTCCTTATCTTTTTTCCTAAGCTAATACACTGGGACTTACCAAGGCATGAAGACATGACGAATATACGCAAGCAAGACTGATCACGGAAAGCCAACTGGGAAACATTTATCTCCAAGATGCTTCTTAATATGGCAAAGATTAAAAACATTTGTAATGCAGTTTAAACCCTGTCAGTCACAACCCAGAGGGGTAGACAGAGGAAGAGGGTACATGGTCAGCAATCATAGGAAGATGCTGTAACTGTTCCCTTTTTATCCTCTTCTGACCACATCCCACCCCTGACCTTTAGCTCCTACTTTATTCAATACACACAGCCCTGGCTACTCTTGTACATAGAGACATGGGTAATGTAAATTGTTCAAGCCGAAGATACACAAAAGAACAGACTTGTGTCCACTCTCAGTGGGAATCAATGAGGTTAGCAAGTTATAGTGTTCACAGGTAAAAAGGTGTTCTTCCTCTTATGTGTTGTGCTACAAGTCCACTGACAGTAGGACATAGACATTAAATGCTGTGTAAATATTTTTTGAGACAACTAATCAAGACAAAAAGCGCTTAGCAAATGTTAGTTTATGTTATCTTTAAAGCTCAATAGCAAGAGAAAGAAATAAAAATGTTTGTGTACTGCTCCCAAATAACGGCACAGTCTCTTTAGGTTACTAACTCAGGGTATTTGCTACAGCAAAAGAGGTGAATTAATGGGATTAACTAACAATTACTTTAATAATTTATATTTATTGAGTACTTAAAACTCCTTTAGGCTTTTTCATACACATTTTCCTCTTGCACATTATAGATTATTAACAAATAAGTGTGTACATTAACTAGATGCATAACACTGTGTTAAATAAAATAGAGAATATATGGAAGTATATCATACAATCTACACCTTCAAGGAGTTTGCGTCTTCTTAGAGAGACAACAAAATATATCCATGGGGAAAGTTAAATGGTAATTATATGTTAATAATGATGAGTATAAACATTATTTCTTATTTGGCCTGTACACAAACTTAAGATGCTAATACTATGCAGATACTAAGGGAGATATTAATATCATACCTATGGGAGATTTAACATGCAGAAAGTGCTAGGACTTATATGATTTTTTCCAAAAATTGCCCCAAATTTATTGTAGGAATTTGCAGGTAATTACATTTTCTGAGAAAGGATATATATTTTTTCTGTTGCTCACTATCAATGTTCAAGGATAATAATGCTGTAATATACTACCTGTATGCATATTTATATTTGAAAAAAGCCATTAGGTAATTTAAGGTATTTCTATTAATATAGCAATGCTTATCTCTAGGACTTCTTATCAAAAAAATTACTGATTTCTTTCTTTATCGATTTTCAAGTTAATTCATTTACAGGATTTTTTCTTATCCCCTTATCTACCAACTAAATAAATCAAATTCTTCATTTTTTAAATTGAAGCTACTTCCTGGTCTTCAGCTTTAGAGAGTACTGTAGCTGATTTACTGGTTCCCATTTCCAGCACACAGCCTCTGTTTTCTCCAACTACTTTTTCTCCAACTGATGTTTACAGAGAGCCTTTCCTGGAGTCACAGTTTTAACAATCCTGCTCAAATTCTGAACACCAAATTGCCTTTCCTTGAAAAATGTCTGAGGGCTGTACATGTAAGATAAGATAGTGGAAGATGACATAGTCTATGCAATTTGTCTACAGAAATCTTCACCAAATGATCAATGACCACCTCTAACGGAAATATGGTTTCAATTCTCCCTTTGACAGATGGTCTAGTCTGAATTCCCGAGAGATATGTTTTCCCTGTCAAGCTTTTTTTTTTTTTTTAATGTATGTGTTGGTGTTTGGGGCCAATTTAACAATTATATTACCCTCTTGGTGCTATCCTGAAGTACCACATCTGCTTTCACACTGAGTTTGTGTTTTTCCTGTAAAGTGATATATATATATATATATATATATATATATATATATATATATATATATATATAGTCCTATACTAGAAAGTATTTTCAACTCAGATTTCAGTGTGGTCATTTCAAATCTAGAAGGAAAACATTCAAAAATTCAATGTGCTTTTCTCTTTTTTTTTTTTTTTTTTTTTACCACTAAGAGCTCTGACGCATCAACAGTTACGCAGATAATTTAGTGGAAGTTGGTCGTTTCAAGAGAATATAATGCCCCTATCTTTAACTTTGACATAATTCAATCAAAAAGGATTTGGGGTCATCCATTATGTTGTCAAAAATCACTTCCCTCCTACTGCCTCTCAGACCACAGCACTCAAGTGCTCAACCTGACAATCAAATTAGCTAAATTAAGAATCAGGTCCTGCCTTAAGCGGATTCCAGACATGCTACTGTCCTAGGACAGAGGGTACCAGTTACGAAAAATCTTCAAGTGACTGTTGCTGCCTTTCTAGCTATTTATCTTGCTTTCTATTTCAGTGACTATATATCACCTTCTTATCTGCCTGGAATTTTGATTTCTCTCTCAGTTCCCAGCTATCTAGACATAGAATCCTCTCCTTGTTCTGTTTCTTGGTAATTACTTTTCTCTTACCTGGGAAAAGTTCAAAACTGGAATTGGATTTTTAGAAATCAAAGTTAGGGATGTGGTTTTCACTATGCTCAGTCATTATGAGATACAATGCAATTTCATTTAGGGAAGATATCTAATTTAAGGGAGCAACATGGTAGTTTGTTAATAAGTTGCTTTGCTTCAATGGGTCTATGCATTTTTCTTTAAACAGTGGATGATGAAGGGAATGGATGTGAACAAATGTAAAAGCAGTTGAAATAAATACAGTCTGGTGTTGATATAAAAAGAAAGATGATTATTTTTCAGAAAAACCTTGATGTAACCAAATGCTATTTGTTCGATGATATTTAAATCCTCCATAATACATATATATGTTTAAACTATGATTTGAGCCTAAAATTTTCAAGTTAACATCTTTTTCTGCCTAAAGCATTTAAAAAATTATAAATCTATCTATTGAGATGAGGAGCTTGATAAGCTTGATTTTTGCCTGTCCATGTGTCTTTGGGCAAGGAAGTGATGTAAGCCTATGTATACATATGTCTATGTATACCTTGATTTAGCTTAAATATCAAAATTAAAATTAAACAAGTTTATTCAGATACCTACCTGATCTTTCAAGCCAGCTTAAACTTCCCTAAGATCAGTTCCTTGACCTCAATGGTTCCTAGTCTCATGGTGAGAAAGATATTAGTTACTACACTGTAACAGTGGTTTCTCACGTCTGACTGTACATAAAAATCACCTGGTGGAGATTTTTTTAAAATATATTAAATGGTCAGTATCCACACCAAATGAGCAAAATCAGAATTTCTGTGGGGAAAATCTAGATATCAATACTTTTAAAGGCTCCTTAAGCTTGAGAACTCCTGCCCTATTCAATATACAGCTCTTGCAGCAAATATGACCTGCCCTCCAGGGTGTTATCATCTCCCTGAAAAGATAATACGGTTAAAAAAATGTTAGTGACCCCTGGGAGATAATTTTGATATGGCATGCACTCTTCAGTCAAATAAATATGCATTTAATTTTGGGCTCTGCTGCTCACTAGATATGTAACCAAGAGCAAGTAGGTAAACATCTCAGAGACAATTGTTTCATCTGCAAAATGATAACACCACAATACCTCAAAAAGTTGTTGTGAGAATTAAATGTCAGAAGGTATTAACCAGCAAATTAGAGACCGTGTAATGTCTATATTGTTATTTTAAAAATAGTTGTAGTAAAAGATTCCAGCGAAGACTGTTAGGTGAATGGGGAGCTTAACACGGATCAGGAAATATGTGGAGAAATGTTATACAAATTTAACTGTCGCTGTGCCTACACAGAATTATGAATCAATAAGGTTAACTACAGTGACCAATTAAGTTAAAGCACCTGCTAAATTGTTCTTTGAACAGAATTTACCCTCCTGATTCGGGGTTTTATATATTGACTATGAAGTATCCTTTTCTATGATTTTAATTGAGATATTTAAACCTCATTCTAGTACAAGGATAGAATTTCAGCCAAATGGTACTGAAAAAGTGATATAAATCTTTCTTTTTATATCAACCCACCCTAAGGATTAGGGAGTTACCTAGAACATGGGACTTTCAGTGCTAAAACCACAATTTTCTCAAGCCAACTGGGGCTGGTATTCTAGATGCCTATAATCACACTATTACCTCCTTGCCTAATCCAGTTCTCTCTGTATAAGCTACCCATTATCCAGATCAGCTCTATCCAGATCCTAGCTGTGTATCCTACAGCTGAGCCACATTTGTTCCCTTCTGATTTCCTCAACTGGATTTTCTAGACTTTCCAATGATTCTTCCTTTTCTAAATTAAGTTGAATTCATTAATGTTACTTACAACTACGAATCTGATTAAAATAGCCAAATCAACAAGGAGAATTCTGAGATATTATAGTTACTATGCATTTTCAAATCTTTTCCATGACTGCAGGTATGTTTTCTGAGGCAGTGATGTCAAATGGGATCATTGCACACAGTAGGTGCTAAAAAAGCAGCTGTTCAATGACTAAATACATTTTCTCATTCGAGAAACTTGATACCCACTAGCTAGTGCATGCACAAGTCTGTGATAAATCTTATAATCACGGCAGAGGGAAAAATCAGGAACAGAGAAGCTGGAACCAGCTGGAGAAACTCACTATGTATTTTAAAATGAGGTTTTTAAAAAAACTAAGAACCAGAATTTGAAGATTTAGGAATGACCATGGAAAAACCATGAAAACAAAATGCCCCATAAGTTAAAAAGTTGTGTGTTTCCAGGTGTTGGAAAGATTGTGGGAATAAATAATAGCTGAGAAAATCAAAACAGCAAGTTTTTCAAGTTGTGGTTCTATGGTTAGCTAGGACACTCACTACATATGATTTCCCACCTCCCCAGAGTATTATCTCCTCATAAATGTCCACTGAAATACAGTTATCCCCCATTCATTATTTTTTCCTTAGGAGAATCTTGCCTGACTCTCCACACTGCTCTATCTTTTTCAGACATATCTATTCTCAGCCTATTTGTTTTTGTAATGTTATGGTCCAATGTCTAATCAAGGTTTGTGTTTGTCAGGTCACTTTTATTTTTAAGTTCAACCTTTCAAAATAAGAATGTCAGGGCATTTCCATTTTTAACTTCTTTCAAGGCTCCCAAACTATTGGGAATTTCTGGATTCTTTTGTCCTTAGAGAGTTTCTTTTTAATTTACTCATACTGTTTTAATTAAAAATGTTCATTTAAAAAAATATTGGACAGCATCTCTCTCGGTAGTTAGCCAAATGAAATCAAGAAATCCATGTAATCATTCCTTTTCCCTTCAAAGATTTCCCCCTCAAAGATTACACTGAAAAACGGTGTAAACAGCAAATGTGGAGTCCAAAGACACTACTACTGCCATTAGAGAAGAATGTTAGATTTTAAGGGACAAGCCAGCTGAAGGTACACATATGGAAACTAAAAATATATCCTGTATTTTACTCTATTAACCCAATCCAATCGCTACATTACCCTGATAAAGTATCGTATTACCCTAGCTTTAAAATAATCTATATAGCCACTATTTTCCTTGTGCAAAATTAACAGTTCTTTTCTTCCCTCCTTCTTTCTTTCTTTCCTTAATAATTCAGACAAAGAGCCATTAGACAGTCCCAATCAAGGAAGGAGAAAAGTCTGGCAGGGGTTGAGGTCATGGAAACTCCCAACTGGGATAGCAGCCCACTGGGACTGGGAAATTGAACAAATAAATAAATTGAGCTTTCTCACTGAAAGAGAAAAAAATTGTAAACATGAAAAAAGGGAAACCTAGATGATAAATAGATATATATTTATCTATTTATAAGATATATATCTCCACTAGCTCTGGAGAGTGAGAGGGTCTGGGAACAGTGATACCCCAAAAGCAATCAGCACACACTCACTAAAACCTACTAGGGCTCCTTGGATTAAAGAACTAATTCTAAATCTAGGGCAAGAAAATCACAGAATAAGCCTGGAAAATGTTATGCCAGCAATTATGGAAATGCACAAAGAATGATGGAAACATGTCAGACAGACACAGAAGCTAGCTTGTCCCCACTGGCATAATCTGGGATAATTTTGTATCAAAACACTTAGTGATAGTAACAAATCATATCCCAATGAATAATATAGGAATCCGTAAGTCCACACTAAAATAAATAAATAGATAGATAGATAGATAGCAAAGTCTACCATATAGTAAACTGACAACAAATAAATGTAGAAGAAATAATGAAATTTGAAAATTACCATTTGTCAACCATAATCATAATAATTAATTCAGGCAAGAAACGTCAACAAAACTAGTGGGTGAAAGTTGAATGAAGAATATTTATGTAAAGTATCTCCCCACAAAATATATACTAATTATAAACGAGAAAAGAATAGCTTTACAGGGGAAGACATCACCTTACTCAAGTGATCAAGGTTAAAGAATAGATATTTATGTAAAGTATCTCCCCACAAAATATATACTAATTATAAACGAGAAAAGAATAGCTTTACAGGGGAAGACATCACCTTACTCAAGTGATCAAGGTTAAGGTTACCAGTGATGAGACAAAGCAACCCAAAGAGCCATCTGATGTCTTGCAGTGAAAAGGACACAGAATCGCTACTATTTCATTCATAACCTGACTCTAGTAAGAGGAAACACCAGACCTTGCCAAATTCTACAAAATAACTGCCCTGTAATCTTCAAATATCTTAAGGTCATGAAGATCAAGGAATGAATGAGGAACAGTTCCAGATAAGACAACTACATCCAACATGGGATCCTGGATTGGATCCTTTTACTGTAAAAGACCGTATTGTAACAGCGGGTGAAATTGTTTTTATGAAAAAGCATTTTATGGGAGTTTTCTATAGAGTTCTTAGAACTTTTCTATAACTTGGAAATTATTTCAAAATACAAAGTCCAACTTCATAACGTTTTATGGACAAGGAAGCAAAGGCAAAATGTCTGCCATGTCAAAAAGCTAATTAACATCTGAGCAGGCACTACAATTCCAATTTACCATTCCAGTCTTCTTTCCACTCTTTTGTCCTCAAGTGAAAAGGAATATCATCCCATAAGGTCAGGGGCTTTGTTGTCTACACTGCTGAATCCAAGTGCCTACAATTGTGGCAGGCTCCTATTTGGTGACGAAAATACTCTTTGGATTACTGTACTTTAGTTTGGAGTACTTCTGACTATAAGCAATGCTTTTAATCTCCATTTCCAAATTGATATTTCTGATCATAAACAATAAGGAAAAATGTTCACTGCTGCTCTCAGTCTATGCAACCTCTGAAAACTAAGAAGGAAAAAAGGAATTTTCCAGTGTTTTTCAGGATGCAGAAGTAGATCATGTAAACAGTAAAATAACCTATTGAGTTTTCTCTATCTTCACCCACACCTCTAAAGGTTGTTCCAGTCCATTCATGCACTCACTATAAATGCCACTCTTTGCCCTTTACAATCTGCTGTGGCCTCCAAGAGTGAGTCTAGACAGGTTAGTTTTCTCACTCCTTCTAGGAGAATAATATTGAACAATCACAGATACTTATAAATGCTTTATGCTAACTCATATAACTATAAAACCAAATCAAACTCATAAATTAGGCATGGAAAAGACCACATAACCATTAAAATTCAGTTGATAATATCATTTAATATCAAAGATCATGTTGTATTCCTGACACTACATCACCAGCTTTGAATTTTAAAGTAGAAAGGTAGGGCTTCCCTGGTGGCGCAGTGGTTGTGAGTCCGCCTGCCGATGCAGAGCACACGGGTTCGTGCCCCGGTCCGGGAGGATCCCACATGCCGCGGAGCGACTGGGCCCGTGAGCCATGGCCGCTGAGCCTGCGCGTCTGGAGCCTGTGCTCCGCAAAAGGAGAGGCCACAACAGTGAGAGGCCCGCGTACCGCAAAAAAAATAAATAAATAAAATAAAGTAGAAAGGTATATTTATGAGTTTAATTGGTCGCCTGTCAACTTGATTCTTTAATTTTGAGCAAGAGAAACCATCTATCCAAAATACAAACGCTGCCTAATGAAAACTTTTCGGATGAGTATTTATAGTTGACGGTGGTAATTTACTGCTTCATTCACTCATTTAACAAATATTTATTGTGTATCGGTCACTCTTTTAGTTAATGAAACTATTGCCAAGAAAAAGTACAAACACAAATGGAATATGGTAAGACAGCTGCTGAAAAGCTGAGTAGGCCACTGTCACAGGTTCTTTTTGAGTAGTGTGCTTATAGCACTCACTACTTTTATCAAATTATTGTAGAAACTTTATTGACACGATGCTTCCTAAAGTCAATTTATTTCCTTTTAAGGGAATTCTATTTTAAGTCCCAAAACAAATGAAATCCTTATTTGCCATGACAATCAGTTATATTTTAGACTTAATTATGGCATATGTATGGTATAATTTATAAATGTATCTTATCCATACTTTAAGTTTTAGCATCTTAACACAGGGCATAACACATTATTGATAATAAACAGTTATTGAGTTAAATAATGGAGTGAATAAATAAATGCTTGTGTCTCTTCTGGAGCTCTAATTTCTTAATTAAAATAGTATGTTTAACCAACTGAAAGGCTGTTATCATATGGCTATTTTTTTAATGTTTGCAAATATAAATGAAGAATCACATTGCTATGTGCCCACTACTCTTATGACTTTTTAAAAAGTGTTTAAGGGGCTTCCCTGGAGGCGCAGTGGTTGAGAGTCCGCCTGCCGATGAAGGGGACACAGGTTCATGCCCCGTCCGGGAGGATCCCACATGCCGCTGAGCGGCTGGGCCCGTGAGCCATGGCCGCTGAGCCTGCGCGTCCGGAGCCTGTGCTCCGCAAAGGGAGAGGCCACAACAAGTGAGAGGCCCGCGTAACGCAAAAAAAAAAAAAAATTAATAATAAATAAATAAATAAATAAATAAACTCAGGCCCACCGAACCTACTGAATCACAATCTGCACTTTTACAATCTCTCCAGTGTACTTGTATACCCATGAATAGTTGAAAGGGACATTTCTACCTCGACATGAAAAAAAGGGTTTAAAGATACAGGAAACTTAAAGTTTTGCTAATTTATTGGAATTGGAGGGGGATTTTGCACTGGATGGGATTTCTAATTTAAAAGGATTTGGGGGCTTTCCTGGTGGCGCAGTGGTTGCGCGTCCGCCTGCCGATGCAGGAGAGCCGGGTTCGCGCCAAAATTAAAAAATAAAAGGATCCCTTCCATGGTTTATCTAACTTGCCTTTCCCTGGATGCCAAAAGGCATGCAAAACAATCAACTCAGAGGAAGCAGCATGTTCAGAGTAAAAGGACTCATAAAATCTTAACACAATTTAAATTAAAAGGAAAACAAAAACAGATGATATTTTAAAGTCTAAAATAAATCGTTGCACACCGTTTGGAGAAAAACATGATTTCAGAAGTATTATTATGTATTTCACATGAGGAAATCAATTATCCATGTATACTCATCATAAGACAAGTAAAAGATTCTTTTACATCCTGATGACTCACTTCATTTAAAGGAAAACAGCTTCCAGAAAAAGTTATGCTTTTAAAAAAAAAAGAATAGTCTCTAAACAACAAGGTCCTACTGTATAGCACAGAGAACTACATTCAATATTCTATGATTAACCATAATGGAAAAGAATATTAAAAATGAATGTATACATAGGTATAACTGAATCACTTTGCTGTACAGCAGAAATTAACAAACATTGTAAATCAACTATACTTCAATAAAAAAAGAAAAAATAAGAATAGTCTCACTTTAGGACTCCATCTGCTCTCAGACAGAGTAGAACCAATGAAGTAGATAACTCTTCAAAGAATACTAATCAGATTTGTATACAAAAAGAGTTGCACTCCAATTCCTGGCAGTTTGGTGACCAAACGTGTTACCGGAGGTTCTACATTTCTTCAGAGTATTGGGGTGGGGGCAGGGGAAGGTGATAGGGAGAGTTTTTCTTACAGTGGGAATTAAGCAACTTCCAAGGTGAAAAGATAAGCTTGCACTTTATCTATCCCAATGTGTTTTTGTAAGTATCAACTCCCATAATGCCATCCTGTAAGAGCTCAATTTATGCAGACACTATATTTTGATGATCAACGCACAGGATTTCTCTTTTCCTCCCTGATATTGTTACAAGTGGTGAAGTTAGAGTAGGAGAGGAGTCACTTTTCATGGATTGTTGTATTTGAAATGCCAATATGGATGCCAATATAAATTTTAGAAATCAAAGCCATGTTTCTCTTTTCTCTTTGTGATATCTAAGTGTTAAACCAAGTATTGCTGCAACTTAACCTCCTGAGTCACTGAATACTGATTATATATATACTGCATTTAATTAAAAGGGTTTTTTTTTTTTTGTTTTACTCACAGGATGATAGAATAATAGAATCAGCCCAGCCCTCTGACTTGTCACAGGAGCTTAACTAAACCAACCAAGGCAAAGGGTTATCCATTTGCTTCCTTCTCTCTGTTGGGCTTCTTCCTCTTTAATTTGTACTTTTACAGTCTTATTCTATTGTATTCTCTTTTCTTAAGCTTTATTGAGGTATAACTGACAAATAAAATATTCTGTTGTATTCTCATTACAAACATACCCCAAACAATTTCTAGAAGTAGGTGAGATGTAAAAAATAAAAATGAAAAATAAAGTATCACTTTTAAACTATTTTTTGTGCAATGTATTTACTAGTTTCCAAAAGCACATTTATTAAGTTTCTATTTTGTGTCAGGTACATTCCTGCATTTCTGCTTCCTCTCTCAAAAAATAGGAAATTTTATAAAAATTTTAATCTGAATAAAAATTTTAATCAGAAAATTACATTAATATATAATCATGATTTTCACTACCACAAAGGAGAATTATACGTTACTACAAGATAGTTTAGTAGCATACTGGTAATGTTTAAACTGGTATCATTTGATTAAAGAATCAAATGACACCAACATTTCCCTTATCAGAATATTTCAGAACACTGTTCATTCAATCCATGGCGAGATTAGGTAGATTCTGTATATTCTCCGTATGTATTTTTTAAATCCAATTTCTCATTTACTTAAATTCAGGTTCTTGCCTAGATCAACACAATAGCTAACCTAAATGGTTTCTGACCATATCTCAAACCATTTCTACTAGAGTTACTATCACTAAAAAGTGTTACTTCTATAAAGTGCAAATTTGACCATAACATACAAGAAAGAAATGGCCATGAGCTGACAATTTTTGAAGCTGAGTAATATGGAAATGGAAGTTCATTATAATTAGGATTTGTATATATGAAACTTTTCAAAAAAATAACTGCAAAACCACCTTACATGATAACTGTCGGATGAGACAATTCCATCTCACGGACATTTTTTTCAGATACATATTGATATTAAAAGCTTTGACTAGAATCAAACAGAATCATGTATTTTATACCCTAGTTTAGATTTCTAATGGCATCCTGATCATTCATATTAAAAAATCAAATTTCAACTTTTCCCTAGAGAAAAATCAATCACGAAGGGAAAATAGGAATAAGGAAGAACAAGCAAAATAAGAAACCAAAACAGTTTCTATTTCTATCGCAGCCCATGTGAATCTTGAAATGAATTATTTAACCTTTGAGAACAGTCTCCATGTGCATCAAATTATAGTTATTATTTATTCTAAACACCACTGAAAATGCTTCCTACAGTGATGTCATTATGTAAGTGCAAGTTGTAGTTAAATAAAAGTGGAACACAATTCTGTAAAACAAACTGAGCAAAACCTTGCAAATTGGCACATGTTCAGAAGATGACTAAAAAGTATTAGGAAGAACAAGTAAAAATTTTGATAATTTTGCTCAGATAGCACCAGTCATCTACCTACAAGAACATAAATATTGCTCTTAGTCTTGACAAGCCTTCCATGATCCTTCATTAGGCTGGTTTTGATGACCTTAGAACTGATAAATGACCTTGTGAGATTACTGAAGACAGTCAATAAAAACAATGGACCTGGGATTCCCTGGTGGTGCAGTGGTTAAGAATCTGCTTGCTAATGCAGGGGACACAGGTTTGAGCCCTGGTTTGGGAAGATCCCACATGCCGCGGAGCAACTAAGCCCATACACCACAAGTACTGAGCCTGTGTGCCACAACTATTGAAGCCCGCACACCTACAGCCCATGCTCTGCAACAAAAGAAGCCACCACAACGAGAAGCCTGTGCATTGCAATGAAGAGTTGCCCCCGCTCGCCACAACTAGAGAAAGCCCGCCTGCAGCAATGAAGACCCAACAAGGCCAAAAATAAATTAATTAATCAAAAATTAAAAACAGGGCTTCCCTGGTGGCGCAGTGGTTGCGCGTCCGCCTGCCGATGCAGGGGAACCGGGTTCGCGCCCCGGTCTGGGAGGATCCCGCGTGGCGCGGAGCGGCTGGGCCCGTGAGCCATGGCCGCTGGGCCTGCGCGTCCGGAGCCTGTGCTTTGCAACGGGAGAGGCCCCAGCAGAGGAAGGCCCGCAAACCACAAAAAAAAAAAAAAAAAAAAAAAAACCACAAACGTGAGCCATGGCCGCTGAGCCTGCACGTCCGGAGCCTGTGCTCTGCAACGGGAGAGGCCACAACAGAGGGAGGGCCCCAATACCACAAAAAAAAAAAAAAAAAAAAAAAAATTAAAAACAAACAATGGACTTTCATTTTTGCCCTGCCTTGCCTCCAATCCCCCTTCAAGTAATAAAAGCATCTCAAATTTCCTTTAAGAAGCAGTCCCTCCCCAACTTTTAGTCTATGAAATTCAGGTTGAACCAATACTACCCCCTTCTTGATGTAAGTTTGACGAATAAGTGAATTCCATCCCACTGGTTCCAGCAATCAGTTCAGGGATATTTTTCCCAGGTCACCCTAAGACTTGTGTAGCACCTACCGGGAAAGAAAATGTTTCTTTCCACCAAGGTTAACAAGCTCTAAGGGTATGAGTCTGAAGCTACCAGAAGCCACCATGGGAAAGGCTTGGGAGGTGGGAGAGTTGGGAAAGGGCCACGCTAAGAATAAATCCAACTCAGAGGGAAGCAAAGAGAAGAAAGTAAGTGTTATATAACCTCTTTGAAGAGTCTGAACTCAGCTGTGCTAGACAACACTCCCCTGGACACTCCTACTACATAAGCCAAAAAGCTTGTGAGTGTTTTTGGTTTCTGTGCCTTGTTGACAGAATCCTAACCAATAAACTGCTCTATGGCTTACTATGTCTTTGTTTTCTTATCTGCAAAACTGATATAACAGTTCTACTGAAAGGAGTAAATGAATTAATACATTTAAGGCTTTAGTCCACTGCTTGCATATAGGAAGTGCTTATTAGTATTACATGTAATTATGATAGTTATTTTTTACATATTTAAATCTTATACACCAAAATAGACAAACGATGGCTTTACCTGTGACACCATCACCACTAGTGAGTACTAAATATTCATGCAGTAGAATCACTTCATATTTTGAACACACAGAGATGCATTCCCACAACTTCACCAAATGTAAAACACAGTAATTGACTCCAGTAGAATTGCTATTTATTGAGATTAAATAACTGCATTTCTCAGAAATTAAAGAAACCGTTTCTAATGACTCTGGAAGTTAATTTTAATTTTATGAGTGGATCTTGTCTGCTCTTTGCTGGGCTTACTACTATTGCCTTCAAGTCCACTCACTCTTCTAATACGCCCATTTCCATCAATTACTTGCCAAAACTAGGACCTCTGGTCCAGTGACTTACACACTTGTCACTATCTACCAGCTCCCTCACTTCCTCACTTCCTTCCTTAACCAGTGAAATTCCTAAGGTCCCTTCTGTAAAAACTCAAGTCCCTCATCCTTTTCTCCTGTTGTAACACTCACCTAGCAAAACCTCAAACCTGGTTAAATATAGGGTTGGCCAAAAAGTTCGTTCAGGTTTTTCTGTAACATATTAAGGAAAAAACCCAAACGAACTTTTTGGCCAACCCCATATAATTCTTCACATATTTTATCTGTATGCATGAATAAGTAGCTGAACTGGCTATAGGAAAACACCTCTGAAGACTGTGCTGATTGGACTCACTTTATTTTTATGACATGAAATATCAGGTAGGCTCTTACCACTCCAAGGCATCCTTTCCCATTTTCCTAGTTATTTAATTCCCCCATCCACAACACACACATACAACCACTATTTTACACCATCTGTTTTTTCTTCAATCCTCCATTACTTTTACCCCTTTCTCACTCTCAACTGAAGGCTTGGCTTCATGTTTCACTAGAAACTAGAAATAATTAGATGAGAACTTCCTCATTCTCCTAGCACCAAACTAACAGTTACTAAATATTTGCATGCAAATATTTAGCCTTCTGTCCTATCACAATGGATGAACTATCCCTGCTCCTATCTAAGGACAAACTCTCTATTTATGTACTGCACTTAGATCCCTTCTTGCATACTCATGGAATTTGCTTCTATGATTTTCCTTCTCCCTCTTACATCCTCAAATTTTCCTCATACTAACATTCCCATCAGTTTGTGAACTCCAACATACAAATATCCTCTACCATAGCAACAGGGTTGGAAGGATTGATCCTGGAGAATGCTATTGTTTCTAATTACCTGGGTTGAATTACCACCTGCACACCTTACTAGCTGTGTGACCTTAGGCAACATACTTAATACCTCTGTCCTCAAATTTCCACTAAAACAGAAATAACAATACTGCCTCCATCCTACAGTTGTTAAGAGTATTAAATTAGATGTCTGTAGAACACATAGAAAAAATGTCTGGCACATTGTAACTGATAGGTGGGTTTATTAAAATAATAGTAATCATGGGCTTCCCTGGTGGCGCAGTGATTGAGAGTCCGCCTGCCGATGCAGGGGACGCGGGTTCGTGCCCCGGTCCGGGAGGATCCCACATGCCGCGGAGCAACTGAGCCAGTGAGCCATGGCCGCTGAGCCTGCGCGTCCGGAGCCTGTGCTCCGCAACGGCAAAGGCCACAGCAGTGAGAGGCCCACGTACCACAAAAAAAAAAAAAAAAAAAAAAAAAAATAGTAATCATGTAAATAAATCCCTTTAGCAATACACCCTCCTCTGGGTATTGATCAATTTATCTAAAGAGCTGTGCCGTGTTTGCACTGCCCTTACTTTCATACCCAGCATTTTCTCTTGAACTCCCACCACCCAGTCTTCGGTCTTCACCACCACACTAAAACCACCCTTACCAAGGTCATCAACTGCTCCATGTTTCCAAATCCAGTAGTGATATCTGTCTTCATTATACTGTAACTTTCAGCATCGTTTGAATCAGATGAGGTGATCTTTCTTTTTTTTGAAATACCTTCTTCAGGTGGCCCCTGGTACATGCTCTCTTGCCTCTTTTACTAACTCAGTGGTTATGTCTTCTCATACTTTTTAACTGGCTTTTTCTAGTTTTTCTGATCTCTACACTGTGCAGTGCTCTAAAATGTGGTACTTCTCTATCTACTCTCATTTCCTAAGTGAGCTCATCCACTCCTATGGCTTCAATACCGCAATAGGCTGATAATGTCCAAATGCATACCTCCCTTACTGTCCATTCACCAAAATCCAGACTTGTAAATCCAATTTGGCCAAAGGAACATGTGACAATTGAACTCTTGATTTTCTTTTCTAAGCTCCCCCAGGCCTGCTCTTTTTGTCATTTTCTCCATTTTGGCAGAGAAGCAACTCCATGTTTCCAGTTTTTCAAGGCAAAAGCTTGAAGTCGACCTTGACTCCAAAGTTTCTATCACATCCCACATTCAACCCATTAACAATTACTGTTCATTTCACCTTCAAAGTACATCCACAACCTTTTTCTCAAGATCTCTTCTCCCACTAACCTAATCTAAAGAACCATGATGGGGCTTCCCTGGTGGCGCAGTGGTTGAGAATCTGCCTGCCAATGCAGCGGACACGGGTTCGAGCCCTGGTCTGGGAAGATCCCACATGCTGCAGAGTAACTGGGCCCGTGAGCCACAATTACTGAGCCTGCGCGTCTGGATCCTGTGCTCCGCAACAAGAGAGGCCGCGATAGTGAGAGGCCCGCGCACCACGATGAAAAGTGGCCCCCGCTTGCCACAACTAGAGAAAGCCCTCGCACAGAAACGAAGACCCAACACAGCCATAAATAAATAAATAAATAAATATTTTTTTAAAAATAAAGAACCATGATCTCTTACCTGAATTACCACAATAGTCTCTTAATCCATCTCCCTTTTCCCATATGTTGCAGGTTGGGTTCTCCAGCAAGCAGACATGGAGATGGAATCAGGAATGCAAAAAGTGCCTTGGGCAGAAGTTGTTGCTGTACAGTGATGCCCACCTGATGACCTGATAAAGTCTCTGCCAGCCCAAGATGGGGGTCTGAAGCAAAGGTTGCCCACTAGAGGTGTCTCACATTGAGCAGAAATGGCAAGACCCTTGTACCACCACCTTGCTTCGTAATTGGCTGGGGTCACTCCAAGAAGAGTGTGACCCCACTTAAAACTGAGGCAGAACCTGGATGAAGCTCACAACTAGAGCTTATCAGCCAACCACACACTTCAAGCTGGGCAGTGAGTCCCTTCTAAAAGGGAATTAGAGTAGCATAAATCTCCATCTTCCAGAGCATCCGTGCTCCTCACCATCTAGTGTTACTCCTCTATCATTTATTCTGTACACAGCAGCCACTGTTATTTTTAAAATGTGAAGCAGGGACTTCCCTGGTGGCACAGTGGTTAAGAATCCACCTGCCAATGCAGGGGACACGGGTTTGATCCCTGGTCTGGGAAGATCCCACATGCCGCGGAACAACTAAGCCAGTGCACCACAACTACTGAGCCTGTGCTCTAGAGCCTGCGAGCCACAACTACTGAGCCCACGTGCCACAACCACTGAAGCCCGTGTGCCTAGAGCCCGTGCTCCGCAACAAGGGAAGCCACCACAGTGAGAAGCCCGCACACGGCAATGAAAAGTAGAAACTAGAGAAAGCCTGCGTGCAGCAACAAAGACCCAATGCAGCCATAAATAAATAAATAAATAAATAAATAAAAATAAATAAAATGTGAGGCAGACCATGTCATTCCTCTGTTCCAATACTTTCTCCTGTCACTCAACATACAACTCCATGGCCTAGAAGCCCCTACCACCTCTCCCTTCACTCTCCCTGTGACCTCATTCAACAACTTCCTTTTCATTCCCTCCAATCCAGCCCCATCTCAGGGGCACTTCCACCAGGATTTTGGCACCTGATGCTTCCTCATTCTCAAGCTTTCTTCCCCAAATATCTTTATTTCCTTCTGGTCTTTGCTTAAATGTTACTTTACTTGGATCATTCTCCCTGGCCCTTTATATAAAATAGGCCGTACACCTCCCCCACCATTCTCCATCCCTACATTTTACGTTAGTTTTCTATATACTGACATGTAATAGATCACATTTATTTTTTACATAAACTTCATGAGTGCAGGGACTTTTTCTTTTTTATTCACTAATGTATCTTCGGTTCCTAGAGTAGGCATATAATAGACTCTAAACAAATATTCTGAATGAATGAATTTTCTCCCTGCTTCCTCCCATATCTTCCAAAAAGCTCATCTCAGTACAGCAGCTAGGAGATAACTCTAAATGTAAATCAGGTCATTAGGGCTCAAAGCCTTCTAATAGCTTCTTCCTGCAGTTATAATAAAGTCCAAAGTTCTTACAATGTTCTAGGTGACCTGGCCCTTGGACATCATCTAATATAATTACCTTCTGCTTTTCCTCTTTCTCATTCCACACCAGCCACATGGGCTTTTTGCGGCTTTTTGAGCACACCCACCATGTTTGACAGCCACCGAGTACCTGTGCACTTCCTCTTCCCTTATCCCAGAATTCTCTTCCACAAAGACATTTACATGGTTTTCCTCAGGACTTTGCCCTAAAGCTCTACCTTGAAGAAGACCTGTCAATCCGACTACCTATAATAGCATCACCTCCTGCCATCTTCTCGTCCTTACACACTTATCACTACTTGATACATGTATTTATGTTTATTAGTACCCCTCCTACCAAAATATCAGTTCCTTGAGGGCAGAGACTTTTTCTGGTATTTAATGATAAACAAGGCAAGGACATTTATTTGTATATCTACCCTCACAACAAGCACACACTTGAAAGATCAGCCCAATTGTTTTGGAAATAAAGTCTAATGGTAAGACTTAGACTACTTCTGGTAGAATTATAGCACCTGAAATGTTTGGATTTTTTCTCTTTTGGTAAATTTTCCCTCCATGTTAATAATTATTATTGCAAATATTTTATTTTCACCCAAAAAATAAAACAAAGAGAAACAAGCTCAAAAATTCCATCTTTTTGAAACGTTGCTGTACCTTTTATATTAACTGAAGGAAGTTATTTCTAGATTTAATGTGATGCAAATTAATAATATTCCTTGTGACTTTAATTACCTTCCACAATATAACACATGATTTAATGCTAATGAATTTGAATGCATTTCAGGCCTCCAAGATGTTAAAATATTAAAGGCATACATACATTCTTCACCCCCCAGGTTTCCATGTGGAGGGGCTTTGCTGGAAAAAATTCCTGGCCTGTAGCCTTACCCTTTACTCACTTTCCTGCAGGAAGAAGGAAACCTCATCTGCTTGGTAGGTTTGGAAGGAGGCACCCAGCATTCTCCTTCATCTCTCCCTTCTCTTCCCGAGAGGCAGCTGTCTGCAGGAAGCACATCATCACTGCTTTTCCTTGCCCTGAATTTTACACAGTCAGGTGCCCAGACAGGACGTCAGAGGCTTTTGATCAATGCCCATGACTTTGTAGGTAGGTTAAATTCACACATGAAGTAATAGCAGGGCTTCTTTGGTACAGGTCAAGCCACATTTCTCCAAATATGATTTCCAGACATAATTCTTATATCTGTTTCTCAGGTAAATACAAGCAGAGGGAGTTGTGTTATGCCTTGACCTACCAAGACACCAACAACCGCATCAATCTTCTTTTCAATTTGATAAATAACATGGCAGTTTAATTTTTAAAAATGTACAAGTATCCTCTTATCAAAGCACTGTGACTTTAAGATATTTAGGTAACATTTTTTCTAATGTTCCGTTTTTTTCTTCCTATAAAGGTTCAAAGACATTTTAATAAAGTAATAAGAATAAGAATGAATTTAGAAGATGAACGAAAGACAGGCTTTGGTATCATAGAGTATAGCCTCTTTAAAGACTGGCTTTCTTTTCTTTTGATTATTATGGGTTGTCAACCGGCATTCAGAAGAGAATAAAGTAAAGCACTGCTCCCTTGAAATTCCCACCTCACCTTGCCTAACCTTGAAGTCTCACATCCCTCATATCAAATCAGCATGATAAATGACACCCAGCCCTGCTGACTCTTACTAGAATTTCAATTAATCATAACTTTTAAATTCTATGATTCTCTCAGTCCTTTCTTACTCTGTCTCCAAGGAAATTTGAGACACCTCGATAATGTTTAAAAGCTGAATTTTTCATGGATATTTTCACAGTCATCTCAATAAGCCTGTCTACTATTTTCAAAATAAAAGTATGTCTGGAATTTACTGCCTATTGAAAGAAGAATCCATTCTATAAGCATTAATTATAAAATAAGTGATATATAACAAACCTGTAAAAAAAAGGGGGTTGGGAGTGGCCTGCAGGGGGAATGACCTTGACAGCAAACAAATTGTCAGTAAAAGCTTTCACGGAATTACAAAGCATCAAGTTTCAAACCAAAATCTGGAACAGAAAATTAAATATACATATAATGTCTTTTGGGGACTATTACATATATGAATGTAATTTTAAAGTGTATATTTTTATGAAAGGCCTTAATACTAGATTAAATTGTGAAATGACAGTTTGATAGTAAGATCTGACAGGAAACTGCCATATAACACAGTGGATGCACGCTATATATCTTGAGGTTTTGTTTTTCTCTCCAGAAAAATATCCAAAAATTTTTTTTGAGTTTGATTCCCCCAACCCACCATCCATAAAAAGCTCTCATTTGCCAGAATCCAGCAGAGAATAAATATATCAAGATTCAATGTTATCTTAATGAAAATTCACATGTATTAGAATTCATATGTACAAATAATTTGGAAAATGATATAGATGTGAATAGACATGATACAGACATGAATAGATAAGGAGAGAATAAAAATTTTTAACTCAAAAATTCAGTAAAATAAAAACAAGTAAAATTTAGAAATTTTAGAGCAAATATCCATGTTTAATAAATATATATTGAATGAATAAATGAATTAATGTTTGAACAAACAGATACATGGATTGAGGAATAAATAAACAAACAGAATTCAATAACAAATTGCTAAAAGCTGAAGAATTTTTTTCTTACAACATTGTGTGTATGTGGGTGTAGAAATATATATAATGCATATTTTATTGGTAGCTCTAATTACAGAAAAGTAAATTGGAATGTCCTAAAAAAAATGGTACCCATGTTTATTACATATGCCCATCATATATATTATATATTCATCTACTTTATGAAAACCAGCATGGTTTAATAAGTCACTTTTTGCAGAGTTGAAAACTTTATTATGTGTGGTGTTCTAGACAGAAAATACCAACTTTAATTTTTAGATGCCTTTTCAAAATGCTATGACCAATATATACAGAAGTTTCTACCCATATAAATCAGTCTCTAGTAGAAATAGAAAAAAATAATAATGTGTTAGTGCTTGTTTTATAGCCATATAGCAACTGGAAGAATTTATGTTTTTCATATCACCAGGCTTGCTATCAAATTGTTTTTGTCTCATAAACATATCTCAAAAAAGCATCATAAAAGTTTATAAGATCTTATCCAAACATTTTTCTTATTTAATATTATAGATGGTGTTGATACACTGGGTTATAAAATACAAATATTCCCAAATGAGTGAGGTTATTAATAATCAAAGAAAAAACAATCAAAAACAAATTATTAAGGCATCATTTGAACCTGCAAACAGGTTCACATCCAACAGCAATATTCATCACCATAATCTTATAAAAACTGGCTACAAATGTTTTCCCCAACTTCCAACCTTAACTGGGCACCAATTACTATTTTAAATCTCTTCAGTTTGCAGTGGATAATAATGAGCCTACAGATTAATACAAAGTGTCTGTTTATTAAATTTAACTAATGAGACTTTAGGTTTTTGTCTTACCATATTGAAATATTTTATAAGAAATATTTATAAATTTATGTAAAATATGCAATGAAAAACTCATAGCATATATCAGAGATAGCTTTGAGCTTTCTTGACAAGGGCTATGCAGTGTAAAAAAATTGCCTTTAAAGAGATAAACTATAAACAACCTGCCAGCTTCACTTTCTACCCCTAGTAGAGCCACTGTGAGTTCTTACAGAAGCAATAAATTCCTTTGTACTGTTATTTACAAAACTCCTACTTAAAATTTACAAGTATTTACGCCTTTTTCAGAACCACCTCAGATATTAGCTCATCCTGACGTCCCAAGGGCCCTGGAAAGTACATCAAGTGTATATTTTTACTCCAATATTAGAGGTTAGGAAATAAACCAACTTATTATAACTGTCTAGGTGGGGCCATTTAGTCATGTGTTCACATGAGGATAATAGCACTACACTGTATGTCTAGATCCATTCCAAATTCAAGAATTCCTATAATTTTGTATCCTCACTTTAAAAATATAATATATGTTAAGGGTCTGGAGTTATTTTTAAATGTTTCTAGTGTTTTACTCTTTCTGGTCATATGTGACATATCTAGACTGAATTGCTTCTTTCTAATCTGTTACATCCTAATATTTTGGGAAAAGCAGCCTTAAATACAGATATTTGCAGGCCAGTTTACGTTTTCTCTCAAAGAGTCACTGTGGTTTTGTAACTAAGAGACAAGCCCTGTCCCTCCCGACCCTGTCCCTTCTGTTCCTCCCATGCCATATTTGCATACATATGAGATGTTTTCTAATATACCTTTGGCAAGTTGCTTTTCTCATTGAAAGTCAAATGCAATAACAAATTTCCTCACTATGTTCTCGTATATTTTACTTTCTTTCAAAAATACTCCTCTAGTACCATCCAAATGCAAACAATAATTCATTATTCTTAAATTTCTCAGCCTATACAGGGGCGTGGGTTAGTAGCAGAGGAGAAAGAACACTAGACTAAGAATCAGGCCCCTAATTAGTTATGAGATACTTGACAAGTCCTTCAGTGTCTCAGTTTCAGAGGGGATTCAGCCAGATAAACACTAACCCTTCTAGCTCTAACATTTTATGGTTGTTCAAAATGAAAAGAAATTGCTTATAGAATATGTGTTTTTTACTCACAACATGCAAAAATAAGGATAAGAAATAGCACAGTGTGTAGGGTGTTAGTAAGAATATGATCCTCAGATTGAAAATCTGTTTCTGCCACTCCATTTATTAATCAGAAGTTTCCATCACCTATCAAACCTAAAGTATAAAAATCAAATTTTCCATTTCTTATCAAACCTAAAGTATAAATCAAAACACATATCCTACGTAGCTTTAAACTGATGGTCCTAAATGGAAATTTTTAACAAGGCAATATACATCTATTTGAAATAAACAACATCATCAACTATCAATTATCAATCTAACTCCCTATCTATCTCTATATTTACATCCTTAATCAACAAAAGTCATGTCTTGATTGTTGTTCTTTTACTGCATGACAACAAAAAAGTTTGGGTGGATTTTCACCCAAGTTGAGGCTTTTGAAGTCTGAAGTATAATCTCTTTAGCATATGCAAAAAGTCTCTTGGGATGTCCATGTTAGGCACCCCAAAGATAGGCAATCCTGCAGGGTGTCAAGGGTGGGGCATGTGAACTATCAATCAATATGTACAATCCAAACATTATAAGTCAGAGAAAACAAGATAGCTTTAAATTTGAGCATCAGGTCAAAATTCTAAGGGCAGACATTTGGAATTGGCAATAACTTGCTATCAGAGTCTTTTTAAATGGGGAACTCTTGGTATTGCTCAAAAGTTAACAGCAACAGAATTTGCTACACCCAGTTTATGACGATTCCTCTAAACAATGGAGAGAGAGCTGGTGATCAAAGTATTTATTAACTACCCAAAGATGACATAAAGTTCATGTCTAAACACACTGGTTCTAGCTTATTCATTCACCAAAAAAATTTGCTTCTGGGAATTAAGTGAGACAAATTAGGTTAGAAAGAAAAACAACATGTGTGAATGCACTTACATTTTTATACAAAACTTTATCAACCATGAATTTTATCTCATACCAGAAACAAACATGAAAATGAAGTAGATCAATCTAAAGTCTCTTTGGTAAACTAAGACTATAAGACACTAGAAATGAAAGACAATATAAACATGTCCCTTCAGGATATTTCACCATCTTGACAATATTGGTTGCAGGTTTAAAACCTGTTTAATGGTCTGAACAAAATCTGAAATACACTCAGAAACTGGGTCACCTAAGTTAGAGTCATCTCAGAAATATTCTCAGTAATGACATAAAAAGTAATTTTAACTTAAAACAATTATATCAATGAATTATAACTCTTTATTAATCAGAATCAGCTAGAATAAGTTAGATAACAAGTGACCCAAAATCTCAGTGAGTTATGACAACAAAGGTCAATTTTCACCCAAGCTATGTATATGTCAAGAATTTTAAAGTTCAGCTGCATGTCATCTCTTTCCAGAACTCACGTCTCTATCTGGAATACTGATGATCTTTGGCAGAGAAAAACAAAATATGGAAAACTACACACAGGCCCTTAAAACCTCTGTCTGGAATTAACACAGTCATTTTCACCCACATTTCATTGGCTAGAGAATGTTGCAAGACCACTCCTGTATTCAGAAGGACTGGGACAGAATATTCTCCCACAGGAAGGGGACACCACAGAGTGGGAATTCTACAGGAAGAAAAATTGGAATACAGGAACATCCTATTCAATGCCCACACATTGTTGTGTTGAGTTTTGGATATGTAAACATAAGTTTTCCACTGGCCAGAATACACTGTACACTCTATGAAATTGATCGTTCCAAATTAAAAGGCTTTCCACAAGAAAAACATGAACAGGGGAGCTATCAATGTACTTACTATGTCTGTGAACAATATTCCAATTTAACCCAGAATTCTAAACATGTTTGCCCCATTTTACCATGTACATTCTTTCTTTTGTTACTTTTATATTTTAGATTTAAATTTTATATTTTGTTACATTTTAGAAGTTAAAATGAGGCGATAATTCTACTGTTTAAAAGATTAACTGGGAACTCTACTCAACACTCTGTAATGACCTATTTGGGAAAAAACCTAAAAGAAGAGTGGATATATGTATATGTATAACTGATTCACTTTGCTGTACACCTGAAACTAATGCAACACTGTATATCAACTATACTCCAATGAAAATAAAAGAAAAAAAAAGGAGAGAAGGCAGACAACAGAAGCAAGAAGAACTACAATTCTGCAGCCTGTGGAACAAGAACCACATTCACAGAAAGACAGACAAGATGAAAAGGCAGAGGGCTATGTACCAGATGAAGGAATAAAATAAAATCCCAGAAAAACAACTAAATGAAGTGGAGGTAGGCAATCTTCCAGAAAGAGAATTCAAAATGATGATACTGAAGATGATCCAGGACCTCGGAAAAACAATGGAGGCAAAGATCGAGAAGATGCAAGAAATGTTTAACAAAGATCTAGAATAATTAAAGAACAAACAAACAGAGATGAACAATACAATAACTGAAATGAAAACTACACTAGAAGGAATCAATAGCAGAATAACTGAGGCAGAAGAACGGATAAGTGACCTGGAAGACAGAACAGTGGAATTCACTGCTGTGGAACAGAATAAAGAAAAAAGAATGAAAAGAAATGAAGACAGCCTAAGAGACCTCTGGGACAACATTAAATGCAACAATATTCGCGTTATAGGGTCCCAGAAGGAGAAGAGAGAGAGAAAGGACCCGAGAAAATATTTGAAGAGATTATACTCGAAAACTTCCCTAACATGGGAAAGGAAATAACCACCCAAGTCTAGGAAGCACAGACAGTCCCATTCAGGATAAACCCAAGGAGAAGCACACCGAACACATAGTAATCAAATTGTCAAAAATTAAAGACAAAGAAAAATTATTGAAAGCAACAAGGGAAAAAGGACAAAAAACATACAAGGGAACTCCCAAAAGGTTAACAGCTGATTTCTCAGCAGAAACTCTACAAGCCAGAAGGGAGTGGCATGATACACTTAAAGTGACGAAAGGGAAGAAAATACAACCAAGATTACTCTACCCAGCAAGGATCTCATTCAGATTCAGTGGAGAAATCAAAAGCTTTACAGACAAGCAAAAGCTAAGAGAATTCAGCACCACAAAACCAGCTCTACAACAATGCTAAAGGAACATCTCTAAGTGGAAAAATAAGAGAAGAAAAAGACCTACAAAAATAAACCAAAAACAATTAAGAAAATGGTCACAGGAACATACATATCGATAACTACCTTAAACATGAATGTATTAAATGCTCCAACCGAAAGACACAGGCTTGCTGAATGGATACAAAAACAAGACCCATATATATCCTGTCTACAAGAGACCCACTTCAGACTTAGGGACACATACAGACTGAAAGTGAGGGGATGGAAAAAGATATTCCATGCAAATGGAAATCAAAAGAAAGCTAGAGCAGCTATACTCATATCAGATAAAATAGACTTTAAAATAAAGAATGTTACAAGAGACAAGGAAGAACACTACATAATGATCAAGGGATCAATCCAAG
>NC_041219.1:18044496-18045088 GCF_002837175.3 Physeter macrocephalus | reverse complement strand
AGGAACTAGAGAAAGAAGAACAAACAAAACCCAAAGTTAGCAGTAGGAAAGAAATCATCAAGATCAGAGCAGAAATAAATGAAATAGAAACAATCGCAAAGATCAAGAAAACTAAAAGCTGGTTCTTTGAGAAAATAAACAAAATTATAAAACATTAGCCAGATTCATCAAGAAAAACAGGGAGAGAACTCAATTCCATAAAATAAGAAATGAAAAAGGAGAAGTTACAACAAACACCGCAGAAAAACAAAGCATCCTAAGAGACTATGACAAGCCAATCTATGACAATAAAATGGACAACCTGGAAGAAATGGACAAATTCTTAGAAAGGTAAAACCTTCAAAGACTGGACCAGGAAGAAACAGAAAATATGAACAGACCATCACAAGTAATGAAAATGAAACTGTGATTAAAAATCTTCCAACAAACAAAAGGCCAGGACCAGATGGCTTCACAGGTGAATTCTATCAAACATTTAAGAGAAGAGCTAACACCCATCCTTCTCAAACTCTTCCCAAAATTTGCAGAGGAAGGAACACTCCCAAACTCATTCTATGAGGCCACCATCAACCTGATACCAAAACTAGACAAA
>NC_041219.1:18017784-18044275 GCF_002837175.3 Physeter macrocephalus | reverse complement strand
TGCAGAGGAAGGAACACTCCCAAACTCATTCTATGAGGCCACCATCACCCTGACAGCAAAACCAGACAAAGATATTACAAAAAAAGAAAATTACAGACCAATATCACTGATGAATATAGATGCAAAAATCCTCAACAAAATACTAGCAAACAGAATCCAACAACACATTAAAAGGATCATACACCATGATCAAGTGGGATTTATCCCAGGGATGCAAGTCTTCTTCAATACACACAAATCAATCAATGTTGATATACCATCATCAATGATATACCATATTAACAAATTGAAGAATAAAAACCATATGATCATCTCAATAGATGCAGAAAAAGCTTTTGACAAAATTCAACACCTATTTATGATAACAACTCTCCAGAAACTGGGCACACAGGGAACCTACTTCAACATAATAAAGGCCATATACAACAACCCTCAGCAAACATCATTTACAATAGTGAAAAACTGAAAGCATTTCCTTTAAGATCAGGAACAAGACAAGGATGTCCACTCTCACCACTATTATTCAACAAAGTTTTGGAAGTTCTAGCCACAGCAATCAGAGAAGAAAAAGAAATAAAAGGAATCCAAATTGGAAAAGAAGAATTAAAACTGTCACTGTTTGCAGATGACATGATACTATACAGAGAGAATCCTAAAGATGCCACCAGAAAACTACTAGAGCTAGTCAATGAATTTGGTGAAGTTGCAGGATACAAAATTAATGCACAGAAATCGCTTGCATTCCGACACACTAATGATGAATAACCTGAAAGAGAAATTAAGGAAACACTCCCATTTACCATGGCAACAAAAAGAATAAAATATAGAACAATGAAACAGGAATAGAAAGCCCAGAGATAAACCTAAGCACCTATGGTCAACTAATCTATGACAAAGGAGGCAAGGATATACAATGGAGAAAAGACAGTCTCTTCAATAAGTGGTGCTGGGAAAACTGGAGAGCTACATGTAAAAGAATGAAATTAGAACACTCCCTAACACCATACATGAAAATAAACTCAAAATGGATCCGAGACCTAAATGTAAGACTGGACACTATAAAACTCTTAGAGGAAAACATAGGAAGAACACTCCTTGACATAAATCACAGCTAGATCTTTTTCGATCCACCTTCTAGAGTAATGGAAACAAAAACAAAAATAAACAAATGGGATCTAATGAAACTTAAAAGCTTTTGCACAGCAAAGGAAACCATAAACAAGACAAAAAGACAACCCTCAGAATGGGAGAAAATATTTGCAAACAAATCAATGGACAAAGATTAATCTCCAAAATATATAAACAGCTCATGAAGTTCAATATTTAAAAAATAAACAACCCAATCCAAAAATGGGCAGAAGACCCAAATAGACATTTCTCCAAAGAAGAGATACAGATGGCCAAGAGGCACATGAAAACCTGCTCAACATCACTAATTGTTAGAGAAATGCAAATCAAAACTACAATGAGGTATCACCTCACATTGGTTAGAATGGGTATCATCAGAAAATCTACAAACAACAAATGCTGGAGAGGGTGTGGAGAAAAGGGAACCCTCTTGCACGGTTGGTGGGAATGTAAATTGATACAACCACTATGGAGAACAGTATGGAGGTTCCTTAAAAAACTAAAAATAGAATTACCATATGACCCATACTCAGCCATAAAAAGGAACGAAATTGGGTCATTTGTAGAGACATGGATGCATCTAGAGACTGTCATACAGAGTGAAGTAAGTCAGAAAGAGAAAAACAAATATTGTATATTAACGCATATATGTGGAACCTAGAAAATGGTACAGATGAACCCGTTTGCAGAGCAGAAATTGAGACACAGAAGAAGAGAAAAAACGTATGGACACCAAGGGGGAAAGCAGTGGGGGTGTGTGTGTGTGATGAATTGGGAAATTGGGATTGACATGTATACACTGATGTGTATAAAATGGATGACTAATAAGAACCTGGTGTATAAAAAAGTAAATAAAATTAAATTAAAAAAAAAAAAAAGGAAAAGCAGATTGGCTGGGACCAGACTTCAGCAGTTCAGATATCTGCTCTGCTACTTACTAGCTATGAAAACTTGACCACCTGACTTAACTTTTCTGTATTTCAGTTTTCCCATCAAACAAGGAGAGTAATATTATCTCTCTCACAGTATTGCTATTAAATGTAAATGAGATAGTACACAGAAATGCACTAGAATCCATGCTGGAACCTAAGAAGCCCCATGTAAGTGAAGATGATGGTCTGAAGTTGAAATGAAATCTCCCAGGTGACACTGAAACAACTTATTAGAAAATTCAAATATGATCAAAGCATTACTTGGCATCCTGTATGTGAGAAATAATTACCTGCATGAAATTTTTTTCTTGCAAAACACCACTGAAATCAATTTGAATAGGTCAAGAGGTAATCAATGAACTAATATAAGAATCTAATATGAGTATGTCTGATGCATTTTCCAACAGGAAGAATCAAGTTTAAAATTGAGGTCAGATCATATATAGGTTGGACTGAGTGAGAGGGTGGTATCACATGATACACCTAATATAAATTATTTTACACTTATGGAGCATAACTACAGAAATTTTGACAGCAATTTGTCCTTCAAGCATTTGCTTGCCCAGATATTTCCTCTCATTCTTACCTTCAATCTCATCTCTCCACAGATTCATACCCTTCTACCTAAGAACATGTCCCCAAAAGAAAACCCTTCATTTGATACAGCTCATTTCCAGCAGCCATTCCATATCTTCACATCCCACTTTAAGAATTCTTATAGAATTCTTTAAAACAATTAACTCTTTAACACATGCATTTGACATATTATGGAAACTTCACTCTGGTTGTCTCATCATATTCCTATTTTCTAAGTCTTCAATTTCCTTCACTTCTTGAAAATATGTAGTACTCTTGACCAAAATCTACTTCTTCAAAGTAGATTCCTCCTCTTTCATATACGATATCTCAAAACTTAGGTTAGTTCCCTCAGTAAATCCTTCCTTCTTCTATATTCCTGAGTCTCTAGCAAAAGTACTACATGTAATAAGATAATAAAGATGATGGTAGATACATTAACAAAATATATTCCTAATGGCAATAGCTAGTTAGAAATGGAAATGATATTAAATATTCAATTTGCAAGAGTGAAAAAAATCTATAAACTCTTATTGAAGGATGAGATAACAATTGAACAATTGGTATCATGTTTTTGGGTGAGACGGTCTGTAATGAAAAAGCCAATTCTCCCCCAAATTAATTTAATGTAATGTCAGTTATAAACCTAAGGTGTATTTGTTTACTTCTCTGTTTTTAAAACTTGAAAATTCAATTTAACATAGAAGAAAAAATTTAGCAAAAATGGTTTAGAATATTCAGAGGGAAACAAAGAAAATCAAAAGAGGGATGAAAGTAGGTAGCTTTACTTTAGATACAACTTAAGTGTACTTGAAAGCCACTGAAATAAAAACTGTTTGGTGCTGGCATAGAAAGCAAACAAGAGGAAAAAATGAAGCAAGGCCTGCCCAATCATAGCCAGGGAGACTAATTGTGTTTTATTTTTTCTGAAGAGAATTTTGTTTCCTGATGTGAACTTAGCCAAAATTACATTGTCAAGAGATTACACAGTTTATGGTAAAGAGCTAACCACACTTGCAGGTTGAGTAACCAAACAAAGTACCTGTTGGTACCAATTAATATCCTGTTAATGATACTAAGAAATACCAAAAATAAAAAAGATATTAAACTTTTTTCTTGTACTGCAGAAAACAGCGGAAATGAAAATTTCTCAAGCTGGGTGTCAGAGGCCCACTGTACCAAAACTTCAGAGATCCATTTCTGCTCCATGATCAATTAACTGTTGGCTATGACTGAGCCATCACTCCTGTCTGAGTCTGGACAGTCATACCTACCACAAAGATGGTTGATAATAATAAATGAGAAAATTTATGTAAAAAGCCCTGAGCATAATACCTAGCATATATAAAATTGTCAATGTATTGGTTTGCTTTGGGCTCGGTGATAAATGTCCAAAATAATTTAAATTTTCTAAAATTTTATGTTTCTTATAAACCACTTGGACTACGTTCCTTTCTATTTCCTTAGTAAACCAAATCCCAACTCTGATATGTCTGAGTTTTCTTTGGCACATAAAGTTCATTAATTTTGTAGCAAACGGATTTTGGGTGACAGTCTTTTAACCTCCAATTTTTTTTGACTGAGAATACATTCTGCTGAGCAAAAATAATAATGTCCCAAGCTTGTTTATTCACTAGTATAACTTCAAGACACATTAATAGCCCTACGAGCCCACTATGAACCTGTTGGATTTTGCTTATGGAATCTGCTATCACAGCTTCTAGTTATTACTCTCTCAAGAGTCTGGGTAGAGCATTATGCTATGTGCTCATGATTCATCTTTCTCAGTGTGAACAGTTAGTGACAAGATAAAAAATACGAGCTTGAAAATGAAGCTGAATTTTCAGTAGAAAGTTTAGCCTTCTTAAGCATGCAATTGGCGTAATTTCAGATAAAGAACAAAACAATTTGCTTCCTTGCATAAATAATTTAAGAATCAGCCACTATGGTAGCAGCCACAGTGAATGTAAATTGCTCTTTCTGCAGATTTAAAGCTCTCTGGTAACAATAATAGACTCTTTGACCATACAGCTCTCACTTTCAGGCACCACTTAAGAGATAAAGTTTCCAATTCAAATATCTCTTGTTTATTTCAAAGAGTGGTTTTTAAACACTTGCTCTAAATGTTAGTACTATAAGATCATTTGTTACGCAAAAAGCTAGCAAGGCAGAAAATTTAAAGTGTCATTGAGGGATTAATAAAATAAAATCTACATGGTTTCAATAAATTTATGGTTTATGTGGATAGTCTTCTTTGATTTTTTTTTTTTCTGTTTTTATCTTTTCCTTTGAACAAGGAAGAGTGAAATTTAGGTCTTTAGAAACTACAAGCTTGTGCGATAGATCAAGAAGTCAGGGTGAACAAAATCTATGTGAAACCAGTCTATAAAATTTAGTTGTACACATCTTTAGTGTAGAAGGTAGTGTAATAATTTCCTTGCGTTTATGGAGTTTTTCCTTTATTCCTTTATATTCCTGTCATTCTGATAGAAAATAAAGTTCTAAGGTGATAAAATCCTTGTGATTCATACACAGACACACACACACACACACACACACACACACACACACACACACACACCCCTCTTGTATCAGATGAAGGGTAGTTCTACCAGTATCTCCACCCCTGCCCTCACCTCACCCCCACCCAAGGAGCTCTTTGGCATTTTGTGTAGTGCTGAACAGTAGGACATAGAGTTTCCCTGGTCCTTACCCACTAAATGACAGTATTGTTCCCCTCTCAATATAACAACCAAAAAACAATCCTACACATTTAAAACCAACACCCTCCCCAAGAAGGGAGAGCAGCTGTCATGTACAGTAGCCAAGTTATTAACTACTGGATATTGTCTTGTGGAACGCAGTATGTTAAAATCTCCTATATGGCATTAGCTGTTATAATCGTCCCTTTGCTGAGTACTTTAAGGACAAGCAGAAGCGAGAATCTATGACTCTCAAACAGGAAAAGAGAAACAGATATTTATCTTCTCCTTTAGCTCACCTCTTCAATGATCCCATGGTTTCTTCTGAGTAGATATGCTGGTAGTTAGATAGTCGGGTCATTCCTTTCCTCTTCTTCGTATATCTCATCCTCCTAATGATCGTCCTGAAGTTACCCACCCCCCGCTTTTTAACTCTTTATACTATTATGAAACAGTTAAGTAACTCAAAAGTATAATGAAAATGGGGGACTTCCCTGGTGGTCCAGTGGTTAAGACTTTGCCTTCCAACACAGGGGGTGCAGGTTCAATCCCTGGTTGGGGAGGTAAGATCCCTCATGCCTCACAGCCAAAAAACCAAAACATAAAACAGAAGCCATGTTGTAACAAATTCAGTAAAGACTTTAAAAAATGGTCCACATCAAAAAAAAATCTTAAAAAAAAAAGTATAAGGAAAATAAAATGAAGTCTCACCTACCAGCTTAAGAAATAAAACATTGTAAGTAAAACTGAAGTGCACATAATAAGCACTTAATAACTGGTAGCTTCCATTATTTTTGGTGCTATTGTTTCATTTATCTGCGGGAGAGTAAACAGAGATGATTCTCTTTTGGGTACATCAATTTTGACCCCTGGGATACACCCCAGCCCCCAGTTTTTATATTGACCATAACATTTCCCTCTTCCAGTCTACATTTTAGGTTTTGCCAAAAAACACAGAGGGGATAAAAATTATATGAAAAGAGATCAAAGGAGAAAAGCTCATAATAATCAATAATAACAATAAATAACAATAATCACAAAATAATAGAAGCTGTCTTCAGAAGGACACTACATAATGATCAAGGGATCAACCAAAAAAGAAGCTATAAAAATTGTAAATATATATGCACCAACATAGAAGCACCTCAATATATGAGGCAAATGCTAACAGCCATAAATGGAGAAATCAACAGTAACACAATAATAGTGGGGGATTTAACACCCCACTTTCATCAATGGACAGATTGTCCAGACAGAAAATCAATAAGGAAACATAGGCCTTAAATGACACAGTACACCAGATGGACTTAATTGATATTTATAGAACATTACATCCAAAGGAAGCAGAATACACATTCATTCTTCTCAAGTGCACATGGAACATTCTCCAGGACTGATCATATGCTGGGCCACAGAGTGAGCCTTGGTAAATTTAAGAAAATTGAAATCATATCAAGCATCTTTTAGAACCACAACACTCTGAGATTAGAAATCAACTACAAGAAAAAAACTGTATAAAACACAAACACGTGGAGGCTAAACAATATGCTACTAAACAACTAACGGATCACTGAAGAAAATCAAAGATGAAATCAAAAAATACCTAGAGACAAATGAAAATGAAAGCACAATGATCCAAAACCTATGGGATGGAGCAAGAATATTTCTAAGAGGAAAGTTTATAGCAATACAATCTTATCTCAAAAAAACAAGAAAAATCACAAATAAACAACTTGACCTTACAACAAAAGCAACTAGAGAAAGAAAAACAAACAAAACCCAAAGTTAGCAAAAGGAAATAAAACATAAAGACGGGAGCAGAAATAAATGAAATAGAAACAAAGAAAACAATAGCAAAGATCAATGAAGAATCAAGTTTAAAATTGAGGTCAGATCATATATAGGTTGGACTGAGTGAGAGGGTGGTATCACATGATACACCTAATATAAATTATTTTACACTTATGGAGCATAACTACAGAAATTTTGACAGCAATTTGTCCTTCAAGCATTTGCTTGCCCAGATATTTCCTCTCATTCTTACCTTCAATCTCATCTCTCCACAGATTCATACCCTTCTACCTAAGAACATGTCCCCAAAAGAAAACCCTTCATTTGATACAGCTCATTTCCAGCAGCCATTCCATATCTTCACATCCCACTTTAAGAATTCTTATAGAATTCTTTAAAACAATTAACTCTTTAACACATGCATTTGACATATTATGGAAACTTCACTCTGGTTGTCTCATCATATTCCTATTTTCTAAGTCTTCAATTTCCTTCACTTCTTGAAAATATGTAGTACTCTTGACCAAAATCTACTTCTTCAAAGTAGATTCCTCCTCTTTCATATACGATATCTCAAAACTTAGGTTAGTTCCCTCAGTAAATCCTTCCTTCTTCTATATTCCTGAGTCTCTAGCAAAAGTACTACATGTAATAAGATAATAAAGATGATGGTAGATACATTAACAAAATATATTCCTAATGGCAATAGCTAGTTAGAAATGGAAATGATATTAAATATTCAATTTGCAAGAGTGAAAAAAATCTATAAACTCTTATTGAAGGATGAGATAACAATTGAACAATTGGTATCATGTTTTTGGGTGAGACGGTCTGTAATGAAAAAGCCAATTCTCCCCCAAATTAATTTAATGTAATGTCAGTTATAAACCTAAGGTGTATTTGTTTACTTCTCTGTTTTTAAAACTTGAAAATTCAATTTAACATAGAAGAAAAAATTTAGCAAAAATGGTTTAGAATATTCAGAGGGAAACAAAGAAAATCAAAAGAGGGATGAAAGTAGGTAGCTTTACTTTAGATACAACTTAAGTGTACTTGAAAGCCACTGAAATAAAAACTGTTTGGTGCTGGCATAGAAAGCAAACAAGAGGAAAAAATGAAGCAAGGCCTGCCCAATCATAGCCAGGGAGACTAATTGTGTTTTATTTTTTCTGAAGAGAATTTTGTTTCCTGATGTGAACTTAGCCAAAATTACATTGTCAAGAGATTACACAGTTTATGGTAAAGAGCTAACCACACTTGCAGCTTGAGTAACCAAAGAAAGTACCTGTTGGTACCAATTAATATCCTGTTAATGATACTAAGAAATACCAAAAATAAAAAAGATATTAAACTTTTTTCTTGTACTGCAGAAAACAGCGGAAATGAAAATTTCTCAAGCTGGGTGTCAGAGGCCCACTGTACCAAAACTTCAGAGATCCATTTCTGCTCCATGATCAATTAACTGTTGGCTATGACTGAGCCATCACTCCTGTCTGAGTCTGGACAGTCATACCTACCACAAAGATGGTTGATAATAATAAATGAGAAAATTTATGTAAAAAGCCCTGAGCATAATACCTAGCATATATAAAATTGTCAATGTATTGGTTTGCTTTGGGCTCGGTGATAAATGTCCAAAATAATTTAAATTTTCTAAAATTTTATGTTTCTTATAAACCACTTGGACTACGTTCCTTTCTATTTCCTTAGTAAACCAAATCCCAACTCTGATATGTCTGAGTTTTCTTTGGCACATAAAGTTCATTAATTTTGTAGCAAACGGATTTTGGGTGACAGTCTTTTAACCTCCAATTTTTTTTGACTGAGAATACATTCTGCTGAGCAAAAATAATAATGTCCCAAGCTTGTTTATTCACTAGTATAACTTCAAGACACATTAATAGCCCTACGAGCCCACTATGAACCTGTTGGATTTTGCTTATGGAATCTGCTATCACAGCTTCTAGTTATTACTCTCTCAAGAGTCTGGGTAGAGCATTATGCTATGTGCTCATGATTCATCTTTCTCAGTGTGAACAGTTAGTGACAAGATAAAAAATACGAGCTTGAAAATGAAGCTGAATTTTCAGTAGAAAGTTTAGCCTTCTTAAGCATGCAATTGGCGTAATTTCAGATAAAGAACAAAACAATTTGCTTCCTTGCATAAATAATTTAAGAATCAGCCACTATGGTAGCAGCCACAGTGAATGTAAATTGCTCTTTCTGCAGATTTAAAGTTCTCTGGTAACAATAATAGACTCTTTGACCATACAGCTCTCACTTTCAGGCACCACTTAAGAGATAAAGTTTCCAATTCAAATATCTCTTGTTTATTTCAAAGAGTGGTTTTTAAACACTTGCTCTAAATGTTAGTACTATAAGATCATTTGTTACGCAAAAAGCTAGCAAGGCAGAAAATTTAAAGTGTCATTGAGGGATTAATAAAATAAAATCTACATGGTTTCAATAAATTTATGGTTTATGTGGATAGTCTTCTTTGATTTTTTTTTTTTCTGTTTTTATCTTTTCCTTTGAACAAGGAAGAGTGAAATTTAGGTCTTTAGAAACTACAAGCTTGTGCGATAGATCAAGAAGTCAGGGTGAACAAAATCTATGTGAAACCAGTCTATAAAATTTAGTTGTACACATCTTTAGTGTAGAAGGTAGTGTAATAATTTCCTTGCGTTTATGGAGTTTTTCCTTTATTCCTTTATATTCCTGTCATTCTGATAGAAAATAAAGTTCTAAGGTGATAAAATCCTTGTGATTCATACACAGACACACACACACACACACACACACACACACACACACACACACACACACACCCCTCTTGTATCAGATGAAGGGTAGTTCTACCAGTATCTCCACCCCTGCCCTCACCTCACCCCCACCCAAGGAGCTCTTTGGCATTTTGTGTAGTGCTGAACAGTAGGACATAGAGTTTCCCTGGTCCTTACCCACTAAATGACAGTATTGTTCCCCTCTCAATATAACAACCAAAAAACAATCCTACACATTTAAAACCAACACCCTCCCCAAGAAGGGAGAGCAGCTGTCATGTACAGTAGCCAAGTTATTAACTACTGGATATTGTCTTGTGGAACGCAGTATGTTAAAATCTCCTATATGGCATTAGCTGTTATAATCGTCCCTTTGCTGAGTACTTTAAGGACAAGCAGAAGCGAGAATCTATGACTCTCAAACAGGAAAAGAGAAACAGATATTTATCTTCTCCTTTAGCTCACCTCTTCAATGATCCCATGGTTTCTTCTGAGTAGATATGCTGGTAGTTAGATAGTCGGGTCATTCCTTTCCTCTTCTTCGTATATCTCATCCTCCTAATGATCGTCCTGAAGTTACCCACCCCCCGCTTTTTAACTCTTTATACTATTATGAAACAGTTAAGTAACTCAAAAGTATAATGAAAATGGGGGACTTCCCTGGTGGTCCAGTGGTTAAGACTTTGCCTTCCAACACAGGGGGTGCAGGTTCAATCCCTGGTTGGGGAGGTAAGATCCCTCATGCCTCACAGCCAAAAAACCAAAACATAAAACAGAAGCCATGTTGTAACAAATTCAGTAAAGACTTTAAAAAATGGTCCACATCAAAAAAAATCTTAAAAAAAAAAGTATAAGGAAAATAAAATGAAGTCTCACCTACCAGCTTAAGAAATAAAACATTGTAAGTAAAACTGAAGTGCACATAATAAGCACTTAATAACTGGTAGCTTCCATTATTTTTGGTGCTATTGTTTCACTTATCTGCGGGAGAGTAAACAGAGATGATTCTCTTTTGGGTACATCAATTTTGACCCCTGGGATACACCCCAGCCCCCAGTTTTTATATTGACCATAACATTTCCCTCTTCCAGTCTACATTTTAGGTTTTGCCAAAAAACACAGAGGGGATAAAAATTATATGAAAAGAGATCAAAGGAGAAAAGCTCATAATAATCAATAATAACAATAAATAACAATAATCACAAAATAATAGAAGCTGTCTTCAGAAGGACACTACATAATGATCAAGGGATCAACCAAAAAAGAAGCTATAAAAATTGTAAATATATATGCACCAACATAGAAGCACCTCAATATATGAGGCAAATGCTAACAGCCATAAATGGAGAAATCAACAGTAACACAATAATAGTGGGGGATTTAACACCCCACTTTCATCAATGGACAGATTGTCCAGACAGAAAATCAATAAGGAAACATAGGCCTTAAATGACACAGTACACCAGATGGACTTAATTGATATTTATAGAACATTACATCCAAAGGAAGCAGAATACACATTCATTCTTCTCAAGTGCACATGGAACATTCTCCAGGACTGATCATATGCTGGGCCACAGAGTGAGCCTTGGTAAATTTAAGAAAATTGAAATCATATCAAGCATCTTTTAGAACCACAACACTCTGAGATTAGAAATCAACTACAAGAAAAAAACTGTATAAAACACAAACACGTGGAGGCTAAACAATATGCTACTAAACAACTAACGGATCACTGAAGAAAATCAAAGATGAAATCAAAAAATACCTAGAGACAAATGAAAATGAAAGCACAATGATCCAAAACCTATGGGATGGAGCAAGAATATTTCTAAGAGGAAAGTTTATAGCAATACAATCTTATCTCAAAAAAACAAGAAAAATCACAAATAAACAACTTGACCTTACAACAAAAGCAACTAGAGAAAGAAAAACAAACAAAACCCAAAGTTAGCAAAAGGAAATAAAACATAAAGACGGGAGCAGAAATAAATGAAATAGAAACAAAGAAAACAATAGCAAAGATCAATGGAACTAAAAGCTGGTTCTTTGAAAAGATAAACAAAATTAACAAACCTTTAGCCAGACTCATCAAGAAAAAAGGAGAGAGGGCTCAAATCAATAAAATTAGAAATGAAAAAGATGATGTTACAACGGACACCACAGAAATACAAAAGATCATACGAGACTACTACAAGCAACTCTATGCCAATAAAATGCACAACCTGGAAGAAATGGACAAATTCTTAGAAAGGTACAATCTCCAAAGACTGAACCAGGAAGAAATAGAAAATACGAACAGACCAATCACAAGTACTGAAATTGAAACTGTGATTTAAAAACTTCCAACAAAAAAAAGCAGGACCTGATGGCTTCACAGGTGAACTCTATCAAACATTAAGAGAAGAGCTAACACCCATCCTCCTCAAACTCTTCCAAAATATAGCAGAGGAAGGAATACTACCAAACTCATTCTATGAGGCCACCATCAACTTGATACCAAAACCAGACAAAGATGTCACAAAAAAGAAAACTACAGGCCAATATCACTGATGAACATAGACACAAAAATCCTCAACAAAATACTAGCAATCTGAATCCAACAATACATTAAAATGATCATACACCATGATCAAGTGGGATTTATCCCAGGGATGCAAGGATTTTTCAATATCCACAAATCAATGAGCGTGATATACCACATTAACAAATTGAAAAATAAAAACCATGTGATCATCTCAATAGATGCAGAAAAAGCTTTTGACAAAATTCAGCACCCATTTATGATAAAAACTCTCCAGAATGTGGGCATAAAGGGAACATACCTTAACATAATAAGGCCATGTATGACAAACCTACAGCTAACATCATACTCAACGGTGAAAAGCTGAAAGCATTTCCTCTAAGATCAGGAACAAGACAAAGATGTCCACTCTTGCCACTTTTATTCAACATAGTTTTGGAAGTCCTAGCCATGACAGTCAGAGAAGAATAAGAAATAAAAGGAATCCAAATTGGAAAAGAAGAAGTAGAATTGTCACTGTTTGCAGATGACATGATACTATACAGAGAATCCTAAAGATGTTACCAGAAAACTATTGGAGCCCATCAATTAATTCAGTAAAGTTGCATGATACAAAATTAATACACAGAAATCTGTTGCATTTCTACACACTAACAATGAAAGATCAGAAAGAGAAATTTAAGAAACAATCCCACTTGCCATCACATCAAAAAGAATAAAATACTTAAGAATAAATCTACCTCAGGAGGCAAAAGACGTGTATTCTGAAAACTATAAAACACTGATGAAAGAAATTGAAGACAACACAAACAAATGGATGGATATACCATGTTCTTGGATTGGAAGAATCAATATTGTCAAAATAACTATACTACACAGGCAATCTACAGATTCATTGCAATCCCTATGAAATTACCAATGGCATTTTTCACAGAACTTGCACAAAAAAATCTTAAAATTTGTATGGAGACACAAAAGACCCCAAATAGCCAAAGCAATCTTGAGAAAGAAAAACAGAGCTGGAGGAATCAGGCTCCCTGACTTCAGACTATATTACAAAGCTATGGTAACCAAGATAGTATGGTACTGGCACAAATACAAAAATATATATCAATGGAACAGGATAGAAAACCGAGAAATAACCCTCACACCCATGGCCAATTAATCTACAACAAAGGGAACAAGACTATAAAATGGAGGAAAGACAGTCTCTTCAATAAATGGTGCTGGGCTTCCCTGGTGGCGCAGTGGTTGAAAGTCCGCCTGCTGTTGCAGAGGACGCAGGTTCGTGCCACGGTCCGGGAAGACCCCACATGCCACGGAGCGGCTAGGCCCATGAGCCATGGCCGCTGAGCCTGTGCATCCAGAGCCTGTGCTCCGCAACGGGAGAGGCCACAACAGTGAGAGGCCCGCGTACCGCAATAAATAAACAAACAAATAAATAAATAAATAAATAGTGCTGGGAAAATGGGACAGCTATATGTAAAAGAATGAAATTAGGACATTCTTTAACACCATACCCAAAGATAAATTCAAAATGCATTAAAGACCTAAATATAAGATCAGATACTATAAAACTCTTAGAGGAAAACATAGGAAGAATGCTCTTTGACATAAATCACAGCAATATCTTTTTCAATCTGTCTCCCAGAGTAATGGAAATAAAAACAATAATAACGCGTCCGGAGCCTGTGCTCCGCAACGGGAGAGGCCACAACAGTGAGAGGCCCGCGTACCGCAATAAATAAACAAACAAATAAATAAATAAATAAATAGTGCTGGGAAAATGGGACAGCTATATGTAAAAGAATGAAATTAGGACATTCTTTAACACCACACCCAAAGATAAATTCAAAATGCATTAAAGACCTAAATATAAGATCAGATACTATAAAACTCTTAGAGGAAAACATAGGAAGAATGCTCTTTGACATAAATCACAGCAATATCTTTTTCAATCTGTCTCCCAGAGTAATGGAAATAAAAACAAAAATAAACAAATGGGACCTAATTAAACTCAGAAGCTTTTGCACAACAAAGGAAACTATAAACAAAATGTAAAGACAAACCACAGAATGAGAGAAAATATTTGCAAATGATGCAACCGACAAGGGATAAGTCTCCAAAATTTATATACAGCTCATGCAGCTCAATATCAAAAAAACCAAACGACACAATCCAAAAATGGGCAGAACACATACAGATGGCCAAGACACACATGAAAAGATGACTCAACATTGCTAAGTATTAGAGAAATGCAAATCAAAACTACAATGAGATATCACCTCACATTAGTCAGAATGGCCATCATCAAAAAACCTGCAAACAGTAAATGCTGGAGACGGTGTGGAGAAAAGGGAACTCTCTTGCACTGTTGGTGGGAATGTAAATTGATACAGCCACTATGGAGAACAGTATGGAGGTTCCTTAAACAACTAAAAATAGAACTACCATATGACCCAGCAATCCTGTTACTGGGCATATACCCAGAGAAAACCATAATTCAAAAAGAGTCATGTACCACAATGTTCAAGCTCCCTTTTTTCTTTTGTTTCAAGTCAATACAGTTCTCCACTGGTTGACGTGCCATTTTAGGAATGAAAAATGGAACATCCATTTATATACTCATTAAGAAGCTTTTTTGCCCTCTACTTACATACCACAAATGACAACAATGAGATTTCCCACAGAACAAAAGAAAAACCTTTCAGACACCAGCAGTGACTTCAAAGAATGAACACATGAGAAGACAGCTCTGTGCAGCAGCATCCCCTCCCAGGTCTGCAGCGTGATATATGGCAGGTCACCTTCTTCCTTGCATTTTAGTATCCCTAGATGTTACTAAGGAGTTAATAATGCTTATCACTGATCCCCTTCAGGCAAGGTTAGGGGGCTAATGAGAAAAGACTATAAATCAGTGAGTTACCAAAAAAGGTGCTCTGGAGATACAGAGCCTCCGACTACTAACAAACCTGCTACTTGTAGAAATAAAATTACACAGAGCCTACTGCATACCCCTGGCCCAGCCCTGCACTGTATAACATACAAGCCCGCTCCCAATGGTGCTGTACCATATCCATGTGCACAATTCTCATTAGCCCCTCACACAGAGAAGTCTCTGCCCTACATCCAGCCCAATTAGATCAGAAAGAAGAATAGTTTGATCATCTATTCATTCTGCTTTTTGTAAAGTTGTAAATTCCTAACCATAAAATCAAACTACACAGTATGAAAACCAGGCCTCATGGGCTCATTCGGGCTAGTGGTCTGAATAGAGTTCAATTAAACTGACATTTTAGCTCCTTGCCTGTGCAGGAGACACAGTCTGAACAGGTGAAACCCATAGAGGGGAGGGCAGGTGACTGAAGGAACAGAGTACACTCTGCTCTTAAAGGTTACCTGGTGTATTAGTCAGTGATTTCCAGAGAAAGAGAACCAACAGAATGTGTATGTGTCTGTGTGCATGTGGCGGTGGGGAGGGGGAGGGGAGAGAGAGACTGACTTACTTTAAGGAATTGGCTTATGCAACCAATGAAAGCTGCAAGTCCAAAATCTACAAGGTGGGGCAGCAGGCTGGAGACCCGGATAGGAGCCAGTGGTGTAGTTCAAGTCAGAAGGCTGTCTGCTGGCAGAATTCCTTCTTGCTCGGGAGGTCAGTCTTTCTTCTATTAAGACCTCAACTAACTGGATGAGACACACCCACATTATGGAGGGCAATCTGCTTTACTCAAAGTCTGTGGATTTAAATGTTAATCTCACCCACACAAAAACACCTTCCCAGAAACATCCAGAGTCATGGTTGACCAAATAGCTAGGCACTGTGGCCCAACCAAATTAACACATAAAATTAATCATCACACCTTGTAATTATGTACTTACAGCTCCATTTCATCTGTTACATTGAGGAAGCAAGGGGTATGAGAGTGTCTTCACTGCCTTTGAATATTTAAGGCCTAGCCTAGTACTCAGTCCCCAAAAAGTGTGCAATAAATATTTATTAAACTGAAAAACGTTGTGTCTTGTCTCAGTACTTCTTTACGCTACTACACAGTATAACCTTAAGATTCTTCCTTGTGAAGTTACCTAGTGAAAGGTATCCATATGTTATGGACTGAATTGTGTCTCCCAAAAATTCATATGTTGAAACTCGAACCCCCAATGTGACTGTATTTGGAGGTGGGGCCTTTAAAGAGGTAATAAAGGTTAAGCGAGGTCACGAGGGTGGGACCCTAGTCTAATATGACTGGTGTCCTCATGAGAAGATGAAGAAACGCCAAAAATACAAACACACAGAAAAAAAGCCACATGAGGACAGAGTGAAAAGGGACTTGTCTGCAAGCCAAGGAGAGAGGCCTCCGGAGAAACCAATCCTGCTGGCAACGTGATCTTGGACTTTCAGCCTCCAGAACTCCACGAAAAAAAAATTCTGTTGTTTAAGTCACCCAGTCTGTGGTGTTTTCTTTTGTGGCAGTCCTGGCAGACTAATATACCCTTCAAGACACTGTTCCCCAATTCATTAACAAACCAGTCTAGTCCTGGCTCCGGGTCAGGATAGGGGCCTGTAAAAGTTGCAATGAAGGAAGCACAGTTGGTTTCAACTGAATGGAGCTGGTATGACATGTGGACTGGGCAGAAATTGCAATGAGGTCCCTCTGAGGAAACTAAATAAAAATCTAACAGAGGTGGATGCACGCACATTGGCTTCCTTTCCAAACCTGCAGAACACAAGGCAAACTTTCATTTTCCCAAAGTAATAAATGGCATAATCCCCTTCCTGGGATATTTTGTTGTTTTTTTTTTTAATTTAAATACCTCAGAAAAGTTTTAGGAATACCAGTCATTCACACCTCAGTCTGAATTTGTTGTGATCTGCTTTCTCAAATAACTGAAATCTGAGGAAAAGAGGGAGAAAAAAATAATTTTGAATCAAAAGATCTTTAGTAGGGTGATACAGAGAATAATTTAACATAATCTTAATTCAGAAACATACTAGGGGGCTTCCCTGGTGGCACAGTGGTTGCGAATCTGCCTGCCAATGCAGGGGACACAGGTTCGATCCCTGGTCCGGGAAGATCCCACATGCCGTGGAGCAACTAAGCCCATGCGCCACAACTACTGAGCGTGCATGCTGCAACTACTGAAGCCCGTGTGCCTAGAGCCCATGCTCGGCAGCAAGAGAAGCCACTGCAATGAGAAGCCTGCTCAGTGCAACAAAGAGCAGCGCCCCCCTCGCTGCAACTAGAGAAAGCCCATGCACAACGAGGACCCAACGCAGTCAAAAATAAATAAATAAATTTTTTAAAAAAACAAAGAAAGAAACCTACTAGGGATATAGGAACTTCTTCCAAAATTTACCTAGGATTGGCCTTATTATCCCCTGCACCTTAGAGACAGGCCAGAGTTAAAGATCTTTAAAAAAAATTTTTTTTCATGACCATTAAGTTTCTGCCTTTCAAAATAAAACTAGTAAGAAGAACCTTAATGCTACTGCATCTCCTTTAAGCATTTTTTTTCTCATTATTCCTCTAAAATTTATCGAGCTTTCCTACGTCAGCTCCTTTGCTGTTCACAGTATTTTCTTTAAAAAAGGCTCTTGCTCCCCTGCCCTCTTTAGCCATCTAAATCTTCACCATCCTTAAAGATATGGATAAGATACCAGAACCACTGTAAAGCTTTCCTCGATCAGTTCAATGGAAAATTCCCTTCCATCTTTCACCTTTCTGTCCTTCCTATTCATTTGACACTTGAAATGTATATACAACATTAATTGTCTTTTCATACATCAGTCTTAATTCAATGATTAGATAATAAGTTCTTTTGCATCAGGGAACATTTTGCACATTTAACTGCAGACTACATAAAGCGTTGACTAAGCCTCAAAACACATAACATCTTCAAAATTTCTGCACTGATTGATGAGTGGGTGAATGATTAAATAGCAGTCTATCCTCGCTCCCAAGAGTCTGCTTGTTTTTTAAGCATAAATTTCATGCTTATAATGATGTTTGGTATGTTAATATATGCTACATGGGGTGTCTGATGTGTAAAGAAGTAAGGCACCAAAGAATTCTAACGGGTTATGGAAATTTCTTTATCTTGGTTTTTGATTTAGTACAGATTTCTGCCTCCAGCAGAGAAGTGTATTCAAGGCTAATATTTTCTGGGGACAATACAATCATTTATTCATTAAATATTATATTCCTGTGAGCGCCATTAACTCTGAGAGGTTCTGGAAATATAATAGTGTATATGCTGGGGGAGGGGGAGTGGGCAGGGATCAGCAGGACAAGGCACTAGTCTTCATGGAACTCATAGTCAAGGGAGGAGATAGCCATTATGAAAAACTATACAAATGAGGACCCCAGGAACAAGACCCCAACCTAGTGCCTCTCCCTCAATCCATCTTTCCATTCATATAATATTACAATCACTGAAGTCCTACAAGGGGAGTTATACTGATCTATAAGAGCAGAGAGCAAGGGAATTTGGTCAATGTGGCAGGCAGCATCTAAAAAGGCCCCCAGTGATCCCTATCTTCTGTTATTCACATCCTGATGCATGAGCTGAACCTAGTGACTTGTCTCTAATAAAGAGAACACAGAAAAAGTAGGTTGGAAAGACGATGGTTTCTCCCTTTTCTCACCATAAAGAAATTGATGTACCACTGAAATCCTCTAAGACTGGATATGAGCCTGGTTCTAATCAGAAGTATTCACTCTGAACCACCTTCCTTTCCCCTGCACACACATAACCTTCTCCCATCAAACTCACAAAGTTTTTGTTGAACTGGCAAAAGAGTTTGGTATCAAATATTGTTTTACAAATATTTATTGAGTTGAATATACAGATAAACACAAGAATGCACTTTGGTTCCCAGTTAGTCCCCTTATCAAGTCCTCATTAAATTTATGGGGTATCAATTAAATAATGAATGTTGGGAATATTTTGCTTTAATTATATTACATGTTTTCATCATGTGTTTCACAAATGTGTCATAGAGAAGGAGAGGACCAGATCCCAGAAGTCTGAAAGATAGCCCACATGTAAACTACCTTAACTGATATAATAAACAACAAATCAGATATCAACTTAATGATGGGTTGCATGGTAAAAAATATAATAACAATTTTGGGGGGAAGATATCTTTGGAAAACTTTATCAGCTTTGTTAATTCTCATAAGAACAAGAATTTAAATGGTTTTGTTATACAATATGCTAAAAGTTATTCTTAGCTCTGTTATAGAAATTTTAGGAGCATAAACACCCTATTAAATGGACTCTGGCATGGAACACTTACAGTAAAACCAATCTGAAGATAATCACTTCCCAAGCCAAGGAAAAAATGGAATGGAAGGGCCATACCATCATAACAAGACACTAGATGCTAGCAACAGATGATACAGTCCGTTTGTTTGTTCTCTCAACCATACAGTCATTTATTCACTTATTCATTAACACTGAGTGCCTTTTTCAGTACTAAGTACTAAGCTTGGCACCAGGGTTTTAACAATGAATAAGCCTTGTGTTTGATGGTGATTAGAGTCTAGTGAGGAGTATAGTCAAGTAAACCACATTTGACGCAGAAGCAATTGCAGAGATATTGAAGATATTGGAGAATCTGATAATAATTATAGACTCCCTTCCAAGAAAATGCATATTCTAATTATACCAAAATTTAGTATACAATTGCAGAGGTTTCCAGGACCCTCAAACATTCATCCACAGACCACTAAATACTACCACAGAGTCAGAACATCTGGTTTACAGAGTCTCCTAATTTGTATTCGTGGTGTCCAACTGTAGGACAGCAGCACAAAAAAAGTTTTCAGTGACACGTGAACATTTTCTGTAGATATACTTCTCTGTGGATAAAAATACCCTTGTCATGGGCCAGCTGCCTTTGGCACAAAGTAAGTTCTAGAAACTTACCACAGTTAGCTTAAAGTTTAGCAATGCATGCCCTGTTGTGCTTACATAATCATCTGTTTATAAAGAGCTGATCCAACAAGCATAAAGATTATTTTTATTTACCTTGTTTCCAAACCAGGTCATCTACCAGAAGAATTAATGTATAAGGTAAGAAGAAAGGACAGTCCAATAGAATTGGCTCTGATAAAGTATCTGCTTGTGGTAAAAAAAAAAAACAAAAAAAACTTTGTTGATATTTCTGGATTCATTCAAAGCTAAACCCAGACCTTTTCTTGCAGCTTAAATCTCCATGTTTAACATTTTGAGGTTGCCAGTGTAGAGGCTGCTAATTAAAAAAAATAACTGAAGAACACTAAAATAACTTTCTAATTGTCAATTCAAACCTTCCATGAATTTAGTTAGAAAAAAAGTTTCTTCCTCCTTTTTACACAAATTAATACAAAATATCCAATTGAAATGCATGTAGGTATAGATCTAGATACTCTTGAAAATTAGCTGAGTTTCAATCAAAAATAACAAGGAATAACTGAAACAAGCAAATGTTTCTTTTGGAAGGAAACTGATTAACTAAATAAAGTAGATTTATTTTTATAGAACGAGAAACCGAAGCTCAGATTCATAAAAGGGGACTTGGTTACGGGGAAAATGATATAGTCTTACAGACAAAGCTTTCCAATTCTATCAATATCACTATTTATACCAGCAAATGCTTTTGTTTTCAATTTTATTCAAATTCAATTCTGTAGGCATAGATTTAGTTAAAGGAAAAATAAAGCAAAACAGGACATTTCCTTGAGGTCCAGTGGTTAGGACTCCACACTTCCACTACAGGGGGCATGGGTTCGATCCCTGGTTGGGGAACTAAGATCTCACCTGCTGCAAGGTGCAGCAATAAATAAATAAATGAATATTTAAAAAATAAAGCAAACACTCTTCATTCATTTTACATAACATTCATCCATTTATCATGCATTTACTTATCCATCCAATCAGTTAATTTAATAAGTATCTATTGAGTAACTTCCACATGGTCTGCCCAAGGCTTGGAAAGGAGATCTGGCTAGAGCAGTGAACTAGGGAATTGGTGTTAAGACATGAGGTTGGAAATGTAGGCAGAAGCCCATCCAGGAGGCCTTGTTGGGATAGGAGAGAGTTCAGATTTTCTTACAAATGCAAGATTAACCTATTCAAATGTATTTAGATAAGGATGTGATACAAACCAACCTGTTTTAAATCAATCTACTCTTAACTTTGAACCTTCTGTTCTAGTAAAATTACTTTACAATTTTTACTAAAACATACCTTGCACTTTTCCTTCTCTGCGGCACACTTCTTTCCATGTGGAAACCTTGACTTTTATACCAATTAAACATTTAATGATATGAAAGTTTGAGGACCTAAAATACATGACCTTTGAAAATAATTTAGGAAAAATATAGTTGGAAGCATACTCGAGTCAGAAGATTTTAAGTTCAGTCCAGACTGTTAATTTCCATGACTAGGTGACTACAAAAATGCTGCGTCCACTTTACCTTGACTCTAAGAGCCTACTGATTTGTGGCTACCTCTTCAAACTGGCTACAAAAGCATGCTTCTTTATTATCTACATATTGTCTTCCTTTACACTTCTGCTCTCAGGGTCACAGTATTTTCTTTCTCTGCCCTGCTGCTCCTTCATATCTCTTATTACTAAAGTCAGCAAATGTATCATGCAACCAAGTTTATCAAGAAACTTCTTCATACTAAACACTATGGAGGATATTACAAAGGATACAGAAAAAGAAAAGTCTTAGGGAAGAAAAAGAGGAAGAAAAAAATAACAAAATATATTTTGGGCAAAGGAGTAAATAAGAAGATGATAAAGAAAGTGAAAATAATCTTTGCATTGCCAGCAACTTTATAAGGCAGACATGCATTTATTGAACAACAAGTATGTGTTCCAGCTATTAGCAGCTAATATCACCAAATGATTACTAGGCATCTAGGAGTGTGCATCAAGGAGTGTGCTAAGCACTGTGCATACATGATCTCATACAACCCTTCTAGCAGCTCTGTAAGTCAAATAGATCGGTACTATCATTATCCCATATTATAAAGGAGGTTGGACACTTCACCCAGACTCTTCTCAAACTTCTATTAGAATAAGAATCACTTGAAGAACTTGTTAAAAATACAGAAACATGAATGCTATCGTTTTTAGCAGATTCTGAGATGAGACCAAAGAAAGTGAATTTTTACAAACCCGTAAGCCACCACCAATCATTACTGCCACCACTACCAAACAATCACCCTAACCCAAATTCAATGATTCTACTACGGATGATCCTTTACTTACATTTGAGAAACCTTGTGCTATGGTACACTATATCCCCCAGCACTGTGTTAATTAAATTTTAATTAATTTAAAATTTATTAAATTTTTAATTTAATTTAAAATTAAATTTAAGGTGAGCTCTGAGATCCTGGTGATCCTGTATTCCTAACAAACTTAGAGGTGATGCCAGTGTGGTCAGGCTAAGACTCACATTTTCAGTAGCCAAGACCTAGTACAGTACCAAAAGATTTAAGGTGAAATATAAGAAATGTAATTCTTTTCCATAAAGAATTTATAGTCTCCATCAACAAAATGAAAAGCCAACCTCCTGAATGGGAGAAAATATTTGCAAATAATATATCTGGTAAGGGGCTAATATCCAAAATACATAAAAGAACTCATAAAACTACCAATAGTGAAAAAAACAATCTGATTAAAAAATGGGCAGGGGACCTGAATAGATATTTTTCCAAAGAAGACATACAGATGGCCAATAGGTACATGAAAAGATACTCAGCATCACTAATCATGAGGGGAAATGCAAATCAAGACCACAATGTGGGGGCTTCCCTGGTGGTGCAGTGGTTGAGAATCTGCTTGCCAATGCAGGGGACACGGGTTTGAGCCCTGGTCTGGGAAGATCCCACATGCCACGGAGCAACTAAGCCTGTGCACCACAACTACTGAGCCTGCGCTCTAGAGGCCGTGAGCCACAACTACTGAGCCCACATGCCACAACTACTGAAGCCCACGCACCTAGAGCCCTTGCTCTGCACAGAAGAGCAGCCCCCACTTGTCGCAACTAGAGAAAGCCCATGTGCAGCAACAAAGACCCAACGCAGCAAAAATAAATAAATAAATAAATTTATAAAATAAATAAATAATGAACCTTGACCTTACCTCATACCAAACACAAAAATTAACTCAAAGTTAGTCATAGACCTAAATATAATAGATTAAAAAAAAAAAGACCACAACGTGATATCACCTCGCACCTGATAGAATGGCTATTATAAAAAAGACAAGAGGGGCACTCTGACGCCCAAGGAGACAGGAGGCACCCAGAGTGAACCAGTAGGACATAGGGGGGCTGAGGGGGTGGAGAAGTGGAAGCTGACAAGATCAGCGCCCATGAGGCCAGGGACATCAGGAGAGGCAGGTGGGAGGGACTCTCCCAGAAGAGTGGGAGAGGGGCAGAGGGAGATCACCTTGCCCACTGGGGCTGGGGAGCCTGCTGAGCTCCCAGGCCAGTTCCCTGCAATCCAAAGCCCCCTCCAAGCCACGTGCCTCCTGGGGGCATAGGAGGGAGGCTGGGGAGATCAGGACAGGCAGGTGGTAGGGGCCCTCCCAGACCACAGACCAGAGGAGCAGCAGAGGAGAGGAGAGTGTTTGCCCCACCCACTCGAGCCCAGGAAGGCTGCTGGGCTCCCAGGTGAGGTCCTCTGCCCTCTGAGACCAGGCGTGGGTGCACGGCTGGGCCCCTTCTGTTCCTTGAGACTAAGCCACACCCCCCACAGCCCCCAGGGTCTTTTCCAGCCCTGTGGGTCCTGAGCATAGGCCCCACCCACCACCCAAACCTTTCCCTTGCTTAGGCCCATGCTCTCCACAGCCAAGGCCTTTCTCCCCACACTTTTTCTTTTTTTTTTCTTTTCCCTCCTCCTCTTTTTTTACTATTGTGGTACTGATGTATCTTCCATTGTTGTTAGTTTCCTAATCTAATTTTATTTTTTACTTTGTTATTGTTCTCTCTTTTTTTTTTTTTTTTTTGCCACTCCAGGTGGCTCGCAAGAACTTAGTTGGTGAGCCCGGGGTCAGGCAGAAGCTCCTGCAGTGGGAGCTCTAAGTCCAAACCGCTGGACTAACAGATAATCTCAGACCCCAGGAAATATTCATCTGAGTGAGGTCTCACAGAGGTCCTCACCTCAGCACCAAGACCCAGCTCTACCCAACAGCCTACAAACTCCAGTCTTGGAAGCCTCAGGGCAAACAACCAGTAAAACAGGAACACAATCCCACTCATTAAAAAAAAAAAATGAGATGGCAAGAAAATATGTCACAGATGATGAAGGAGAAAGGTAAAAACCTACAAGACCAAATAAATGAAGAGGAAAGAGTCAATCTACCTGAAAAGGAATTCAGAGTAAAGAAAACAAAGATGATCCAGAATCTCAGAAATAGAATGGAAGCACAGATTGAGAAACTATAAGATATGTTTAATAAAGATCTAGAAGAACTAAAGAACAAACAAACAGAAATGAACAACACAATAACTGAAATGAAAAATACACTAGAAGGAATCAATAACAGAATAACGGAGGCAGAAGAACGGATAAGTGAGCTGGAAGACAAAATGGTGGAAATAACTGCTGAGGAGCAGAATAAAGAGAAAAGAATGAAAAGAATTGAAGACAATCCCAGAGACACCTGGGACAACACTAAACCCACCAACATTTGAATTATAGGGGTCCCAGAAGAAGAAGAGAAAAAGAAAGGGACTGAGAAAATATTTGAAGAGATTATATTGAAGAGATTATAGTGGAAAATTTCCCTAACATGGGAAAGGAAATAGTCACCCAAGCCCAGGAGGCACAGAGAGTCCCATACAGGATAAACTCTAGCAAAAACACACAAAGACACATATTAATCAAACTAACAAAAATTAAAATCAGAGTAAAAATATTAAAAGCAGCAAGGGAAAAACAAAAAATAACATACAAAGGAATCCACATAAGGTTACCAGCTGATTTTTCAGTGGAAACTCTGCAGGCCAGAAGAGAGTGGCAGGATATACTTGAAGTGATGAAAGAGAAAAACGTACAACCAAGATTCCTCTACCCAGCAAGGATCTCATTCACATTCAATGGAGAAGTCAAAAGCTTTTCAGACAAGCAAAAGCTAAGAGAATTCAGCACCACCAAACCAGCTTTGCAACAAATGCTAAACAAACTTCTCTAAGTGGGAAACACAAAAGAAGAAAAAGACCCACAAAAACAAACCTGAAACCACTAAGAAAATTATAATAGGAACATACATATCGATAATAACCTTGAATGTAAATGGATTAAGTGCCCCAACCAAAAGACACATACTGCCTGAAAGGATCCAAAAACAAGACCCATATATATGCTATCTACAAGAGACCCACTTCAGACCTAGGGACACATACACACTGAAAGTGAAGAGATGGAAAAAGATATTCCATGCAAATGGAAATCAAAAGAAAGCTGGAGGAGCAATACCTGTATAAGATAAAATAGACTTTCAAGTAAAGACTGTTACAGGAGATAAGGAGAGACACTACATAATGATCAAAGGATCAATCCAAGAAGAAGATATAACAATTATAAATGTCTATGCACCCACACAGGAGCACCTCAGTACGTAAGAAAAAATGTTAACAACCATGAAAGGAGAAATTGACAGTAACACAGTAATAGTAGGCGACTTTAACACTCCACTTACACCAATGGACAGATCAACCAAATAAAAAATAAATAAGGAAACACAAGCTTTAAATGACACAACAGATCAGATAGATCTAATTAATATTTATAGAATATTCCACCCAAAAGTGGCAGAATACACTTTCTTCTCAAGTGCACATGGAAAATTCTCCAGGATAGATCACCTCTTGGGTCACAAATCAAGCCTCGGAAAATTTAAGAAATTTGAAATCATATCAAGCATCTTTTCTGACCACAACACTATGAGATTGGAAATCAATTACAGGAAAAAAAACTGTAAAAAAAACACAAATACATGGAGGCTAAACAGTGCGCTCCTACATAACCAAGAGATCACTGAAGAAATCA
>NC_041219.1:18008269-18014658 GCF_002837175.3 Physeter macrocephalus | reverse complement strand
CAAGAGGGAAGAGATATGGGAACATATGTATATGTATAACTGATTCACTTTGTTGTAAAGGAGAAACTAACACACTATTGTAAAACAGTTATACTCCAATAAAGATGTTAAAAAAAAAAAAGGATCATACACCATGATCAAGTGGGATTTATCCCAGGGATGCAAGGATTCTTCAATATATGCAAATCGATCAATGTGATACACCACTTTAACGAATTAAGGAATAAAAACCATATGATCATCTCAGGAGATGCAGAAAAATTTTTTGAAAAAATTGAACACCCATTTATGATAAAAACTCTGCAGAAAATGGGCATAGAGGGAACCTACCTCAACACAATAAAGGCCATATATGACAAACCCACAGCAAGCATCATACTCAATGGAAAAACTGAAAGTATTTCCACTAAGATCAGGAACAAGACAAGGATGTCCACTCTTGCCACTCTTATTCAACATAGTTTTGGAAGTCCTAGCCACAGCAGTCAGAGAAGAAAAAGAAATAAAAGGAATACAAATTGGAAAAGAAGAAGTAAAACTGTCACTGTTTGCAAATGACATGGTACTAGACATAGAAAATTCTAAAGATGTCACCAGAAAACTACTAGAACTAATCAATGAATTTCGTAAGGTTGCAGGATATAAAATTAATGCACAGAAATCTCTGGTGTTTCTATACACCAACAATGAAAAATCAGAAAGAGAAATTAAGGAAACACTCCCATTTACCACTGCAACAAAAAGAATAAAATACCTAGGAATAAACCTGCTTAACGAGGAAAAAGTGTTGTACTCAGAAAACTATAAAACACTGATGAAAGAAATCAAAGATGACATAAATAGAGGAGAAATATACCATGTTCTTGGATAGGAAGAATCAATACTGTCAAAATGACTATACTACCCAAAGCAATTTACAGATTCAATGCAATCCCTATCAAACTACCAATGGCATTCTTCACAGAATTAGAGCAAAAAATCTTACAATTCGCATGGAAACACAGAAGAACCTGAATAGCCAAAGCAATCTTGAGGAAGAAAAAGGAGTTGGAGGAATAACACTCCCTGACTTCAAACTATGCCACAAAGTTACAGTAATCAGGACAGTATGGTACTGACACAAGAAAAGAAATATAGATCAATGGTACAGGATAGAATGACCAGAGATAAACCCACACCCATATGGGCACCTAATTTACGACAAAGGAGGCAAGAACATACACTGGAGAAAAGACACCCTGTTCAATAAGTGGTGCTGGGAAAACTGGACAGCTACATGTAAAAGAATGAAATTAGAACACTACCTAACACCATACACAAAAATAAACTCCAAATGGATTAAAGACTTACATGTAAGACAAGACACTATAAAACTTTTAGAGTAAAACATAGGAAAAACACTCTTTGACATAAACCACAGCAAGATCTTTTTTGACCCACCTCCTAGAGTAACAGAAATGAAAACAAAAATAAACAAATGGGACTTAATTAAACTTAAAAGCTTTTGCACAGCAAAGGAAACCATAAACAAGACAAAAAGACTACACTCAGAGTGGGAGAAAGTATTTGCAAATGAAACAACAGACAAAGGATTAACCTCAAAAATATACAAACAGCTCATGGAGCTCAATATCAAAAAACCAAACAATCCAGTTAAAAAATGGGCAGAAGGGCTTCCCTGGTGGCGCAGTGGTTGAGAGTCCACCTGCCAATGTAGGGGACGCGGGTTCGTGCCCCGGTCTGGGAGGATCCTGCATGCCGCGGAGCGGCTGGGCCCGTGAGCCATGGCCGCTGAGCCTGCACATCCCGAGCCTGTGTTCTGCAACGGAAGAGGCCACAGCAGTGAGAGGCCCACATACCGCAAATACAAAAACAAAAACAAAAACAAAAAAAAAATGGGCAGAAGACTTAAACAGACATTTCACCAAGGAAGACATACAGAAGGCCAAGACGCACATGAAAAGATGCTCAACATCACTAATTATTAGAGAAATGCAAATCAAAACTACAATGAGCTATCACCTCATGCCGGTCAGAATGGTCATTATCAAAAATCTACAAACAATAAATGCTGGAGAGGGTGGGGAGAAAAGGGAACCCTCTTGCGCTGTTGGTGGGAATGTAAACTGATACAACCACTATGGAGAACAGTATGGAGGTTCCTTAAAACACTAAAAATAGAACTACCATATAAGACAGCAACCCCACTACTGGGCATATACCCTGAGAAAACCATAATTCAAAAACAGACATGCAGCACAATGTTCACTGAAGCACAATTTACAATAGCCAGGACATGGAACCAACTTAAATGTCCACCGACAGATGAATGGATAAAGAAGATGTGGCACATCTATACAATGGAATATTACTCAGCCATAAAAAGAAATGAAATTGAGTTATTTGTAGTGAGGTGGATAGACCTAGAGTCTGTCATACAGAGTGAAGTAAATCAGAAAGAGAAAAACAAATCCCACATGCTACGCATATATATGGAATCTAGAAAAAAAAAAAGTTGGTACTGATGAACCTAGTTGCAGGGCAGGAATAAAGAGGTAGACATAGAGAATGGACTTGAGGAAACGGGGTGGGAGGGCAAAGCTGGGGCAAAGTGAGAGTAGCATCGACATATATACACTACTGAATGTAAAATAGTTGGCTGATGGGAAGAAGCAGCATAGCACAGGTAGATCGGCTCAGTGCTTTGCAATGACCTAGAGGGGTGGGATAGGGAGGGTGGGAGGGAAGCTCAAGAGGGAGGGGATATGGGGTCATGAGTATGCATATGGCTGATTTGCTTTGCTGTGCAACAGAAACTAACATGGTATTGTGAAGCAATTATACTTCAATAAAGATCTATTAAAAAAAAAAGAAAAGACAAGAAATAACAAGTTTTGGTGGGGATGTAAAGAAGGGAGAACACTGTGCACTGTTGGTAAGAAGGGAGGGAGGCTCAAGAGGGAGGGGATATGGGGTCATGAGTATGCATATGGCTGATTTGCTTTGCTGTGCAACAGAAACTAACATGGTATTGTGAAGCAATTATACTTCAATAAAGATCTATTAAAAAAAAAAGAAAAGACAAGAAATAACAAGTTTTGGTGGGGATGTAAAGAAGGGAGAACACTGTGCACTGTTGGTAAGAATTTAAACTGGTGCAGCCACTTTGGAAAACAGTATGGAGGTTTCTCAAAGATTAAAAATAGAACTATCATATCCAGAAATTCCACTCCTGGGTATTTATCTGAAGAAAAAAAAGAGTAATTAAACAAGATATATGTACACCAATGTTCCTTTCAAAATTATTTTCAATAGCTAAGATATGGAAGCAACCTAAGTGTATCCATCAATAGGTGAATGGATAAATACACACACACACACACACACACACACACAGGAACATTACCCAGCTATAAAAAATAAATAAAATCTTGTAATTTGCAACAACATGGATGGACCTAGAGGGTATTATGCTAAGTGAAATTAAGTCAGACAGAGAAAGAGAGATACTATATGATCTCATTTATATGTGGAGTGAAAAAACAAAAACACTAAGCTCATAGATACAGAGAACAGATTGGTGGTCCAGACACAGGGGCTAGAGGATGGACAAAATTGCTGAAAGGGGGGTATGAACTTCCAGTTATAAAATAAATACGTCATGGGGATGTAATATACAGTATCATGATGATAGTTAATTATGCTATATTGCATATTTGAAAGTTGCTAAGAGAATAAACCTGAAATGTTCTCATTACAAGAAAAAAAATATATCTATGTATGGTGACAGATGTTCACTAGACTTACTGTGGTGATCATTTTGAAATATAAACAAATATTAAATCCTTCTGTTGTATACCTGAAACTAATATAATGTTACATGTCAACTTTAGCTCAATAAAATATTTACAGTATAGAGAAGCAAATGGAGATATAGCCAGATGCTTTGGGAATATGAGGCATATGAGGGGGGAAGTGTGAGAAAGCATACTAGAAAAAGACCCTTGAGCTGAGAGTTGAAGGAAACAATCTCATTCAGTTACATGCTCTTTAGGAATTTATTTAATATAAGAAATGAGGCAAAAACAACTAAAACAAGTAATTTAAGGCAAATATTTCTATAACTAATAAAAACATATACTGTAGACCTTCAAGGAAAGAGATAATTTCTGATTATCTCTCCTATAAACATGGCATACATCTACCAATGTTTTATACCTCTTTACCAACATGTCTTTCCCAGTGGACAGAATTCGTGGGGAGTAGAAACCACCATATTCATAGTGCCATCAATATCCATCTCTTTGGCTCATATACAACACACTTTTTATAAATCTATGTTGAATGACCACTGCAGGCTTCAAGGAGGAGGTAGGTTTGTTTGTTTTTCTCTTTCTGACTTACTTCACTCTGTTTGACAGTCTCTAGGTCTATCCACATCTCTGCAAATGACCCAATTTCGTTCCTTTTTATGGCGGAGTAATATTCCATTGTATATATGTACCACATCTTCTTTATCCATTCATCTGTTGATGGACATTTAGGTTGTTTCCATGACCTGGCTACTGTAAATAGTTGGCCATTTAGATTGCTTCCATGACCTGGCTATTGTAAATAGTGCTGCAATGAACATTGGGGTGCATGTGTCTTTTTGAATTATGGTTTTCTCTGGGTATATGCCCAGGAGTGGGATTGCTGGGTCATATGGTAGTTCTGTTTTGGGTTTTTTAAGGAACATCCGTACTGTTCTCCATAGTGGTTGTATCAATTTACATTCCCACAAACAGTGCAAGAGGGTTCCCTTTTCTCCACACCCTCTGCAGCATTTATTGTTTGTAGATTTTGTGATGAAGGTCATTCTGACTGGTGTGAGGTGATATCTTATTGTAGCTTTCATTTGCATTTCTCTAATGATTAGTGATATTGAGCATCCTTTCATGTGTTTATTGGCCATCTGTATGTCTTCTTTGGAGAAATGTCTATTTAGGTCTTCTGCCCATTTTTGATTGGGTTGTTTGTTTTCTTTGATATTGAGCTGCATAAGCTCTTTGTATATTTTGGAGATTAATCGTTAAGCCATGAAGTAGAAGACCCAGGTAGGCCATGCCCAGGTTTCTTTTCTCACAGAAACTGTGATATAGTAAATATGTATTGTTTTAAGCCACTATACTTGTGGCTAATTTGTTACACAGCAATAGATTACTAATAAAAATGGTTAATGTATGTGAAGGACATTTTATCTTTTTTTCCCCAGGAATCTCTCTCCATTTAATCTAATGTGACTATGTTTCTGTTACTTAAAAGCTAAAAAGCCACAGCTGAGAGATGGAGAAGGGAGGAATTATTTCTGCCTGAGCACAAAAGTAGGGAAGTTTTCACAAAGAAGAGGACACATGTTTAGGGATTTATAACTGAGTAGAATTTTACCAGGCCATAAAGGAAAGGCAGGCACTGAAAGCAGAAGAAAGAAAATGATCAAAACATACAAGTAGTAAGCTTTTCATCAACATCTTATTCCTTAAATTATTATTCAGAAGATGACATATGACCCACAGTGGCAAGAATGGTCAGAAAGCATCAAAAGAACACACTGAAAAGATCAGTTTGAAATAGGATTTGAAATAGGACAGGTTAAGGAATTCAAATATGTTTCTTATGGCAATGAGAAACTGAATTGAAGATTTGGTAATACGAATGGAAGGAAGAGGATAGATCGGGAAAAGACATTCTAAGGTAGAATTAGGAGGGCTCGCTGTTGGTTTAATATATTGAGTTAGTAATGGGTGGGAAGGAAATTAGAAAGCAAAATGAGATGAAGAATGATGTGGAAACCTGGGAAATACCAACAATTAAGGACAGATTCAAAACAGTATGTTGAGGATGCTGAGAATAAATTAATATGAGAAATAGGAGTAGCAGTTGCCTGAGGGGAGTCATCATTATAAATTCTATACATGTCAAAAGGATAAATTTTAAGAAAAGATCATTAGATGTTGTAACCAGAGCAGAGTTGTTGACCACTGAGGGCAATTTCAACAGAAAGGTATATTCAGATTATTATACGTTGAGGAATGACTAAGGGACTGAGGTGGTCAACAGTGATAGTGAATTTGGTATTTTTAAGAGGTAAGAAGAAGGAAAGTAAACTTGTGAACAAATGTAGGTCAAGTGTTATTTTTCTTTTTTAAAAAATTTATTTTGCATAATTTTGTGTTATATGAGAGAGTCAGTTATAGTCAGAATCTGAAGAGAAGGAATCAATACAAAGAAAATGGAAGATTTTATAGAAAGAGGGAGTTGGGCTTCCCTGGTGGCACAGTGGTTGAGAGTCCGCCTGCCGATGCAGGGTACACGGGTTCGGGCCCCGGTCCGGGAAGATCCCACATGCC
>NC_041219.1:17995914-18008101 GCF_002837175.3 Physeter macrocephalus | reverse complement strand
GGCCACAACAGTGAGAGGCCCGCGTACCGCAAAAAAAAAAAAAAAAAAAAAAAAAAAAAATAGAAAGAGGGAGTCAATAATGGGGCAAAGTCACAAAAGAGATGGGAGTGGATGAAAACAGCATTTTCTTAGACAGGACTAATAGAAGTAAAAATTGGTAAAGGTATATTTTGGAGAAAATTTGAGCAAGCCCATTTTGTTCTATCAAGACCAAAAGGTCATCTTTTGACAGTGAAGGCTCAAGGAGGGATTGAAAAGCTTAAGGAAAATGGTAATGGTTTATGTCAGAAACAGGAAAAGGAATTGTAAAAGGATAAAGTTGCCAAGCAAAAGTGTTTTTAAAAAGGGCAAAAGAAGAAGTTTATAGAAGCGTATTATTTTACTAGGGTTAGAAGGGAAAGCTTATCAGACATATGGCTGAAATCAGATAGATCCAAAAGAGCAGATACCTCTGGAATATGAGAATATCAGAGAATCTTAAAAGCCATGTTTTCTTATTTCCCAAACACCCTCAGTTGTAAGGCACATCATCAATTAACTGACAAATTTAAAGGATTAAAAAAAATTTAGTTGTGAGTGGCAACATTCTTCTGTAACCAAAGACTCATCCAGGTGCTAGAAATATTAAAATATTAAAATATATTTGAGAAAATTCATTCACCTCCTTAAGAAGACAGGTCTTTTCTTTGAATCCCTTTATATTCTCAGCAGACCCACAACACTCAGCGTAGGATCTTCCTAAATTTATTTTGATACGTTAGTTCTTGCTGATTTATAATTTTTCAGTCCAGTGAGATAAAGTCCCAGATGTAACTAACAATGAGTAGAATGAAAAAGTTGTCATTTCTCCTAATGTAGAGTGACAAATGAATGTTTCTAAGAAAGGTTCATTTTGGACTCTAGAAATCTGAGATTTGTGACCATGTAATTATAGCACTAACGGAAAGAGAGTTGATTTTTCACAACGCATAGAGAAAGGCTTAACTAAGCAACAGCCTAAATGCAATTGCAAGGAAAAACATTTTACCTGAGTAGGGAAAAACTATTTTAAAGTACGTTAGAAGCAATAAAGAATATGAAATCACATTATGTTCTAATTACAAATCCATGGCATCTATTCTTAAGACCATTCCTAAGGGTTTACTGTTGGGCAATAACTTTGATGTCCTAGATACTACAGCAAAGACATACTTAAACATAATAAAACCATTTCAAGTTTTCTGTGATTGTGTCTGCTCTTTATTTCAGAGGCTCTTCCCCAGGATTATTCTGCATTAATTAGAAGGTGAGTTCTGCCTAGATAGCTCAGTGCTCTGAACAAACCCCCTGCCCCTCTGCCCAGCCCCTGCCCCAGCTCTCCATCAAATCATCCAACACAAAGCCTCTCGTGTCTGCCTGATAACTCTGGTCTAGATCTGTGAGCTCATACCTAGATTCTGCCTTGTCCTTTTGGAATGATGCCTCATTGGACTATCTGCGTCAAATTTCATTTTCAGATTTGTTCCCTCAAAACTACCTTTTAGATTCTACTGGCTATCATAGTCTAGGGCCTTCAAGTCAGTCCTGTGGATCTCTCCTGCCTACATCGTGGCTCAGACAATGCCTCTGGGGCTCACTTAGACTCTGAGCTCCATGAGAACAAATACAGTGGCTGATGTGTATGAGAAACTCAATTAATAATTAATTAACAAATAAATCTAGTCCACGCCCAGCAACCAGAGTATCTGCTTCTCCAGGGAAGAAATTCAGACAAGTTCCCCCTTTCCTTGTCCCCTGGTACAAAATCAATGTTGCCTTCTGAATCTACAGAATTATACAGCAATTAGGTTAGCACTATTTCCTGTCCATTTAGCTTCCAATAACTCCAGAACAGATCCAAGGTTTTTTATGCAGATATTGATGAGCAAAAATGGCTGAATGTCACTTCCAAAGGACAAGGATCTCAGAATTCCTGAAAGGGTGCATAGTCCTCCTGCTTGTGAGACCCAAAAGGTAAATTTATGGGATATAAACCCTGTCTGCTTTTAGATATTCATGTTCTGAATCACCAATTTAAGCCACAATTGGAAGCTTTGAACATTTTCCAACAAAAGTTTCCTGGAATTTTTCAAACAATTCAGTTTAATTTAAGGCAGAATGTTAGCATCTTCAATGAACTTTAAGCAAAAAAGAAGGAGGTCATGTAATTCAGGGCTCGGAAACTGATGAATACTGTACTTCAAAGAAAATCTCTCTCTTCTGTGAGTCTGACAAGAAGGCCATGATAGGCATCTGTACGTGAAAATGTGGTTAGTGAAACAGAGTTCAACTGTATTTTTTCCCCAAAGAACGTCCTCTCCATCTGGAGCCTAGAAACGCGAGCTCTTCATGGAGAATATCTTTCTAAAGAGCACAACAATCAAGGTAAAGGTCATCTTCATTAATCATCCTCTCATATAGTAGAGTCAACTGTAAAAAATTGTATTAAGGCTAATTTTCTGAAGAGATGATGAGGAACCATGAAGCTTAAACAACTATCAGCCCTAAATGTTAACTGAAACAAGGCCCTTTCTTCACGTGCCTCTGACTGTTATGGCATCTGCAGTTTTCTCGTTTTCCCCATCTTCCCCTCTCCCCACCATGCTTTATGGAAGAACAAAATCAAGGATAAACCCGAAAATGACCCTTAAATAAAAAGGTCATTTTAGAGAGAAAAGAGCACTCTGAAAAATCCTCTATTTTGTCAAATGGGATTTACTTTTCAATCTACCCAAAATTCTATAAATATCAAATTTAAAATAATCTGTGACAGATTATAACTTGCATATTCTTTTCTGATCGTCACAAAAAGGAACTATTCCAATGCAACCGACTATAGTGACAGAACTCGGAAATGGCTCTTCAATTCATTGACAGTGTTTTCATGAACAAAAATACAATTTCTATTTAAGCTATTTCTGTCACCTTTAAATAGCATAGGGGCCATTATCCTTTACTAGCCTTTAAGTGAAATGACAAGTCACCAGTTGTTTACTTAACGTAAAATCAATAGAAATATTCACATGGAACGGAGTAAGAGATTGAAAAATGAACAAAAAACAAAGGTGCAATTTACTGTCAGGAAGACCAAATACACACACATACACAGACACAAACCCGAGAACAGTACCAACAACAAAAATCCTTATTTTAGCTCAATCAGTAAAAATCTGTAACAGAGTTAATAAAATGAGTATATACATAAAAGAATATTTTTGTTTTGCAGACTTTTTCTGTAAAAGGCCTAGTAGTAAATATTTGGGGTTTCTTGGGCAATATGCTCTTTCATAACTAGTCAACTCTGCACTGTAAAATGAAAGCAGCCATAGACCAAGGCAACCAATACGGTGTGGCTATGCTCTAAAAAGATTTATTCACAAAAATTGGTGGCAGGTCACGTGTAATCTGGGGACCATGGTTTGCAATCCTTGATTTATATCAGTGAGTGCAAGTTATCAGGCAAGTAGCACACACTGGCTAAAATTTGAATGAATAAATAGGTACGTGGTGGATAGGACTTCTGATCACTTACATACAAATACATCTGTTTCAACAGGGAGGAACTGTTTCATGTGGTATAACTAAATAATAGAATCTGATTTTTAATATTGGAAGTGACCTTAAAAAAGTCCGAGTATCATCTCATTAATTTTACAGGTGAGGACCCTGAAGCCAAGAACATTCAGATGGCAGGTACTATGCTACATAGAGTTTTTTTTAAAAGGAAGAATGTTCCAAAAAAAAATCATAAGTAAAACCTAAGAAATAAATGCCAAAATAGGACCTCTCTAGATGCAGTGATAAGGAATAAGAGAAACATTACTGTCAGGGGATTTTATTGTTTGTGATAAAGACAAGCAACAATTTAATGTTTCCATTATTTTGTTTTATTGCTCTACCACAATTTGCCATAAATGACATTACTAAGAGAAGTGACTTTTTCTAACAAAAATAAACTAAGTTTCCATCTATTATTATTGTGAACAAAATTGTCAGGTACTGCAACAGGCAAAGAGGCTCAATTATCTGAGTAAGGTAGTATCTACTAATGTTTATCACCCAACTTCCCACTGTATGACTTCTTTGGTTATCAGGCACATAAATTATTTTATCTACTATATGTTGCTGTTTCTCTAAAGGGAGGGTCTGCATATGGAAGGATCATACACATATCTATATTGATGGATCAATAGGAAAAAAAGGTATTTATACTTCTATTCAATGGCCATTAAGGAAAGTAAAAAACCTTGGGTATAGATGAAATATTGGGAGAATTTTAAAGGATAAATGCACCAAACAAAGCAAAACAAAACAAAAACCCAATGCTATCTTGTCATTGCATTAGTTTTTCATGGTATTTTAGGGAAGAACAGAGGAAGGTCTTAGGAATAGTTACTAGGGTTAGAATAAAGCATAGGTCAGTGCTAAAAAAACAATCAACTGATAGTTATTTGGGAAAAGAGCCAACATTTGTTACCTATCTCTATTTCACAGTTTCTTCTTTAAAACATTTCTTGTAAGGATGTTCATAGGTCACGGAAAAACAAGCAGGCCGATTAATTAAATAAGAGAAAGTAAATACACTTAAAAAAAAAAAAACCAAATATGCCAACCTCAAGGTTAAGAACATGTGTAAACTTATATAAACTTGTTTACCTGAAAGAGAAGTTACCCTCAGGATAAAGCATCATGATTCCATTAAAAACAGTGCTTTGCCAATCAAAGAGAACAACCTGGAGCCAAACACTTAACTCTTCCTCTTTTTCAGTATTCTAGTTTCTGAAATGCAGGTTTGGACTAGGTGTTCTATAGGGTCCCTAGAAGTCTCTAATTTTATATGTGTTTGCGCAAATGCTTTTTTTTTTTTTTCTAAATCATTATCCAACTAAATGAAACACTACCTGAACATAATCTCAACTTCGATGAGATCATGGAATGAGGGGATATTGGCCATTTCTCATTTATCTTTCATGAGAAAATGAATTTTAACCAGAATAAATTTCAACAAGAACCTTTATATCACAAACTGAATGACAAAGCAACATAACATTTTAAAAGATTTTAATGAATTAATCATGTTTGGAGAACTTCCTAAACCAAAAGATAATGCTTCTTTTTATAAGGTAGCACGTTTTTCTGATGAATGTTGTCAAACAACAAGGACTGCATGTTAATAGAAGGAAATTCTGTTAGTTCATTCAGGTATTACAGTGTCATTGTAGATTAGAATATGGGATTTGGTACAGTATATCTCTGAAAATTTTTAATTGAGTAAGGTAGTTAAATTTTTTCTCTACAGAAAGGTTACTGCCTCTGTGCTCTTGGGTTGAAAGCTCTGAAAACCAACATGTATGTTTCAAAAGGTTTAACTTAAGCAGAACTAGTACACGTTTCTAATCTTCACCAGTATCAATAAACTTCAAAACTGTTAACTGATTTGCCTACTTCTTGTAAATCACTTGTTCTAAGGGCATCTTTCACAATTTTATTTAATCAAGGGCAGAGTTATTCATTCACTTCTTTTTTTGGTTGTTCATTTGTTTGTTTAGTAAATATATATTGAGCATAAACCGTTTGCCAAGTATATATGGCTTTCTGATGTCTACCACAACACCCAAAAAACTAACTGAGGGGGGAAAAAAACTTTTGGTCCTATTAGAGCTAGGTATTTAGTCACATAATATTTTTTTTCTTTTTTTGATTAATGGTTCTTCTTTTACCATTAGCTATGTATGTTTTGCTTAATAATGACTTCAATTTACTAATACAGGCATACCTCAGATATTGTGGGTTTGAGTCCAGACTACCACAACAAAGCAAATATCACAATAAAATGAGTCACTTGAATTTCTTGGTTTCCCAGTACATATAAATGTTTACACTATACTCTAGTTTATTAAGTGTGTAATAGCATTACGTAAAAAACAAATATATGTACATACCTTAACTAAAAAATACTTTATTGCTGAAAACTGCTGACCATCATCTGAGCCTCCAGCAAGTCCTAGTCTTTTTGCTGGTGCAGAGTGTTGCCTCGATGTAGGTGGTGCTGACTGAGAAGGGTGGTGGCTGCTGAAGGCTGGGGTGGCAGTGGCAATTCTTTAAAATACGACAAAAATGAAGTTTGACCCACAGATTGACCTTTCACATTTTCTCTGTAGCAGGCGATGCTTTTGGATAGCATTTTCCCCACAGAAGAACATCTTTCAAAATTGGAGTCAATCCTCTCCAACTCTGCTGCTACTTTATAAACTAAGTTTATATAATATGCTAAATCCTTTGTTGTCATCTCAACAGTCTTCACAGCATCTTCACCAGGAGTAGATCCCATCTCAAGAAACCACTTTCGGGCTTCCCTGGTGGCGCCGTGGTTGAGAGTCCGCCTGCCGATGCAGGGGACGCGGGTTCGTGCCCCGATCCGCGAGGATCTCACATGCCGCGGAGAGGCTGGGCCCATGAGCCATGGCCACTGAGCCTGCGCGTCCGGAGCCTGTGCTCCGCAACGGGAGAAGCCACAACAGTGAGAGGCCCGTGTACCGCAAGGGAAAAAAAAAAAAAAAAAGAAACCACTTAATTTGCTCATCCATAAGAAGCAACTCCTCACCTGTGAAAGCTTTATCATTAAGTTGCAGCAATTCAGTCACATCTTCAGGCTCCACTTCTAATTCTAGTTCTCCTGCTATTTCTATCACATCTGTAGTTACTTCCTCCATGGAAGTCTTGAATCCCTCAGTCACTCATGAGAGTTGGAATCAACTTCTTTCAAATTCCTGTTAATGTTGATATCTGACCTCTTTTCGGCCCCGATCCGCGAGGATCTCACATGCCGCGGAGAGGCTGGGCCCATGAGCCATGGCCGCTGAGCCTGCGCGTCCGGAGCCTGTGCTCCGCAACGGGAGAAGCCACAACAGTGAGAGGCCCGTGTACTGCAAGGGGAAAAAAAAAAAAAAAAGAAACCACTTAATTTGCTCATCCATAAGAAGCAACTCCTCACCTGTGAAAGCTTTATCATTAAGTTGCAGCAATTCAGTCACATCTTCAGGCTCCACTTCTAATTCTAGTTCTCCTGCTATTTCTATCACATCTGTAGTTACTTCCTCCATGGAAGTCTTGAATCCCTCAGTCACTCATGAGAGTTGGAATCAACTTCTTTCAAATTCCTGTTAATGTTGATATCTGACCTCTTTTCATAAATCATAAAAGTTCTTAATGGCATCTAGAACAGTGACTACTTTCCAGAAGGTTTTCAATTTACTTTGTCAGATCCATCAGAGGAGTCACTATCTATAACAGCTATAGCCTTAGAAAATGTTAGCCTTAAATAACAAGACTTGAAAGTCAAAATTATTCCTTGATCCATGGACCGCAGAATGCAGGCATGAAAACAACATGAATTTCATCATATGTTTCTATCAGAGCTCTTAAGTGACCAGGTGCATTGTCAATGACCAGTAATATTTTGAAAGAAATGTTTTTTTCTGAACAGTAGGTCTCAATAGTGGGTTTAAAATATTCAGTAAACCAAGCTGTAAACAGATGTGCTATCATTCAGACTTTATTATTCCATTTAGAGAGCACAGACAGAGCAGATTTAGCAAAATTCTTAAAGGCTCTAGGATTTGGGGAATGGTAAATAAGCACTGGTTTCAACTTAAAGTCACCAGCTGCATTAGGCCCTAACAAGAGAGTTAACCTGTCCTTTGAAGATTTGAAGCCAGGCATTGACTTCTCCTCTCTAGCTATGAAAGTCCTGGACGGCATCTTCTTCCAATATAAGGCATTTCATCTACATTGAAAATCTGTTGTTTAGTGTAGCCACCTTCATTAATGATCTTAGGTAGATCTTTTGAGTAACTTGCTGCACCTTCTACATCAGCACTTGCTACTTCACCTTGCACTTTGATGTTATGGAAACAGCTTCTTTCCTTAAACCTCATGAGCCCACCTCTGCAGGCTTTGAACTTTTCTTCTGCAGCTTCCTCACCTCTCTTGGCCTTCATGGAATTGAAGAGAGTTAGGGCCTTGCTCTGGATTAGGCTTTGCCTTAAGAGAATACTGTGGTTGGTTTGATCTTCTACCCAGATCACTACAACTTTCTCCACATCCACAGTAATGCTGTTTTGCTTTCTTACCATTTGTGTGTTCACTAGAGTAGCACTTTTAATTTCCTTCAAGAACTTTTCCTTTGCATTCACAACTTGGCTAACTGTTTGGTGCAAGAGGTCCAGCTTTTGGCCTACCTCAGCTTTTGACATGCCTTCCTCATTAAGCATAATCATTCCTAAATTTTGATTTAAAGTGAGAGATGTACGACTCTTCCTTTCACTTGAACACTTAGAAGCCATTGTAGGCTTATCAACTGACGTAATTTCAATATTATTGCATCTCAGGGAATAGAGAGGCCTGAAGAGAGGGAGAGAGACTGGGAAGGGCTGGTCAGTGGAGCAGCTGGAACATACACATTTATCAACTAAGTTTGTCAATATATAGCACAGTTAGTGGTGCCCCCAAAACAATTACAATAACATCAAAATCACTGATCACAGATCACCATAACAAATATAATAATGAAAAAGTTCGAAATATTGCAAGAATCACCAAAATGTGAAACAGACATGAAATGAGCAAATGCTGTTGGAAAATTAACACATGCTGGATGCAGGGTTGCCACAAACCTTCAATTTGTAAAAAATATGCAGGACCTATGAAGCCCAATAAAGCAAACTGCATTAAAATAAGGTATGCCTGTATCTTTAAAACATAGATGGAAAACTATACCTCCATAAAGTAGTAAACCTAAATGCCTCATCGTGCTGAGGACCCTCAGTCCCCAGGTATGATCTTCTGATCTCCCTGTTTCTGATCTTTGAGCCAAGCCACTCGGTTTCCTCATCCAAAGTCCTTGGATCTCAGTGCTAGGATCAGTAGTCCTAGAATCCACAGATACTTATCTCTTAAGACTTCATAGACAAGAGTTCCGCAGAGGATAGCATGCAATGGCAGAAAGGTAGATGTTAGAAAGAAACAGAGATGGTGGTAATAAAAGCTAATATTAAGTGCCTCCCTGTCTGGCACTATGCTGTATTCTTTATATATAGTATTGCATGTAATCTGACAACTAGAAGGTATCATCACCCCCATTTTACAAATGGGAAAAGAGAGATTCAGAGCAAGCTCAGAACTAGCTAGGTTAAATACAGTTCCATCTGACTCTGAGACTTCTGCTCTTTCAGAGTATTCCAGAAGCATAGATAGACCAGGAAAGAGAGGTAGAAGAAACAAATCCAAAGAAATGTACATATATGCTGCTCCCCCAACCAATGTCCCATGAAAGCAGGAATCGGATTGCTGTTGCTATTCACAGCACCTCGCTGGGGACATTGTGGCCACTTCCTAGACACTGCTACATAAATGATAGTTTACTGGTATATTCTTCCTCCCACCTTTACATAGTGCCTTTTATGTTTATCATGGACAAAAATCAACAAGTAAAATAAATATAAAATTATACATGTATATGCAGGGTTGGACATTTATCACAATAAGAAATGTTGAATATTACAAAAGTAGATATAAGAAAATATGAGTTGGGGCTTCCCTGGTGGTGCACTGGTTAAGAATCCGCCTGCCAGTGCAGGCGACACTGGTTTGTGCCCTGGTCCGGGAAGATCCCAAATGCTGCGGAGCTACTAAGCCTGTGCACCACAACTACTGAGCCTGCACTCTAGAGCCCACAAGCCACAACTACTGAGCCTGCGTGCTGCAACTACTGAAGCCTGCGCCCCTAGAGCCCGTGCTCCTACAACAAGAGAAGCCATCGCAATGAGAAGCCCACGCACCGCAACAAAGAGTAGCCCCCGCTCGCCCACCGCAACTAGAGAAAGCCCACATGCAGCAACGAAGACCCAACACAGCCCAAAAAAATAATAAAGCAATAAATTAAATAAAGAAATAGAAAAAAAAATTTTTTTAAAGAAAATATGAGCTTGAACATTTTAAAATGAATATTAATTGGCCTTAGCTTCAAAATTGTCAGAGAAGGATAATGCATAAATATACAAAGCAGCAAAAAGAACAAAGAGTTATTGTCAATTATCTCAGAAGACTTTATTCTTGGCTAATTTCACCAAAATCATGTACCAGTTGGATTTTTTTTCTTTTTTGCTCTACGCGGGCCTCTCACTGCTGTGGCCTCTCGCATTGTGGAGCACAGGTTCTGGACGCGCAGGGTCAGCGGCCATGGCTTACAGGCCCAGCCGCTCCGTGGCATGTGGGATCTTCCCGGACCGGGGCACGAACCCGTGTCCCCTGCATCGGCAGGCGGGCTCTCAACCACTGCGCCACCAGGGAAGCCCTGGATTTATCATTTAGATGATCTTTCTGCTTTAGAGAGGAATACATTTACTAAAAAATGGTGCTTATGATTCGCATTCTCTTCAAAAATGATTATTCCCTCACTATGCTGTAATGGGGCAAAGATTATATTTAAAAATAGAAATTTGCACCTACTGGTTGATTGTCATTTTTCCATTGGGCTCCAAATTTCATTTTTAGAACTGAATAGAACAGGTTTAAAATTCCAAGCTTTCTCATTAATGTATGCAGTAATATCAGTCTCTAAGTGTAAACAGGAACTGAACAATGGACTAGCAAACGGTCTCTCAAACCTAAATAAAATATCACAAAGTTGAGTTATCTGTATGATCTCATTGCCAGGAATGAATGGGCTTGGGAAAAAGGGCATATAACAAGTAGAGACAAGTAAAGGAAAGAAAAAACTCCTCCACCCAAGTATTCAACTGGGTAGGTGGACTGGAACAGCAGAAGATTCATGATCCTCTGTGAAATGCCAGGGGTGCAGGCTAGTTCTTTGGCATTCTTCTTGCTTCCTTTCTTGTCTTCAGCACAGGAACTTTGTTATAGATTCTGTGCAATGTATTTAAAGCAACCAAAGAAACAAAAACAAAAAAAACATGGGGTTTGGAGGTCATCAAACTTGGTCAATCCAGGCTCTACCACATAATTTGACTTGAGGACAGTAATTTCTCCAAAATTCAATTTCTTCCTCTTGAGACTGGAAATAGTGCAAGTTTATAGTTTGTTGGGAGGATTTGAAATAATGATTTTGAATGTCAAGCACTGGCATAGAGTAGATGCTTCTAAATTGATTAAAACTACTGCTCTTCTTGTTATTAGTAGTAATAATAGTGGTAGCAGTAATAGTAGTTAATAGTAGTAGCATTAGTAGTAGTAAACTACTTAGCTAATAACACTAGAATGCACTCTCCCTTTATTATGTAAAAAGAGACTTCAGTGGTGCTGAGCTAACCACATCCTTCTCTTCCCCATTCCTGTATATGGAAATTATGGTGTCAGAGCCTCGAGTTCATTCTTCTTAGACAATTCCAGGTTCCCTCAATGTACCTTAAAACTAATGGCCTAATCACATAGTCCGAGACCACTTCTAGTTACTTTGTCTCAGGTTATGTGGTGCTTAAGCCAGTTTTCCCATTTGTGACAGATGGGCTGCTCCATGTCCAAACCTAGCTAGGGTCACACTCCCCAGTAATTCACTCGTCAGCTGATAGAATGATAGTGATTATGAACAAAATTTCAAATTCAGTTTTAATTTATAGCTTTTCTTAGACCAAGCCTCAATATTTAATTCTGCAGAAAATTGTAGCAAAAAAATACAATCGGGCATTTACAACCACTATTAAGTCTGCCCAGTCACCATAATTGTAGCTAAAGACTTAAAAATTGCTAAACAATATCTATATTGTATAACAGAACCATGTGGGAGGAAAGATTTTGATTAGAATTCAACCCTCAAATTCAGAAAGTGATAGAATGAAAGAAAATTCCCAACACACATTATTGCAAAAGGCCTTTTTTTTTTTTTTTTTTTTTTTTACATTTGGACAGCACTTCAAGCAATTTAAAGTTTGTTCCTAACAGGACTGTAAAGCTTGGGAACTCTTATTAGTCCTCTGCCTTTGCAAAACTGTGATAGCATTTTCCACTAAATTAGAAACAATCTGAACTGATGAATCCATAGTCACCTACTTTTTTCTTTGTAATCGCTTCTTCCTGAATTAAGCAATCAGTTTGGAGGATCTCAAAGAGGTATGCTCTGTACTGTCCAATATGTGTGATGTTACTTTGAATT
>NC_041219.1:17975676-17994340 GCF_002837175.3 Physeter macrocephalus | reverse complement strand
CCTGTTGGATTTTTTTTCTTTTTTGCTCTACGCGGGCCTCTCACTGCTGTGGCCTCTCGCATTGTGGAGCACAGGTTCTGGACGCGCAGGGTCAGCGGCCATGGCTTACAGGCCCAGCCGCTCCGTGGCATGTGGGATCTTCCCGGACCGGGGCACGAACCCGTGTCCCCTGCATCGGCAGGCGGGCTCTCAACCACTGCGCCACCAGGGAAGCCCTGGATTTATCATTTAGATGATCTTTCTGCTTTAGAGAGGAATACATTTACTAAAAAATGGTGCTTATGATTCGCATTCTCTTCAAAAATGATTATTCCCTCACTATGCTGTAATGGGGCAAAGATTATATTTAAAAATAGAAATTTGCACCTACTGGTTGATTGTCATTTTTCCATTGGGCTCCAAATTTCATTTTTAGAACTGAATAGAACAGGTTTAAAATTCCAAGCTTTCTCATTAATGTATGCAGTAATATCAGTCTCTAAGTGTAAACAGGAACTGAACAATGGACTAGCAAACGGTCTCTCAAACCTAAATAAAATATCACAAAGTTGAGTTATCTGTATGATCTCATTGCCAGGAATGAATGGGCTTGGGAAAAAGGGCATATAACAAGTAGAGACAAGTAAAGGAAAGAAAAAACTCCTCCACCCAAGTATTCAACTGGGTAGGTGGACTGGAACAGCAGAAGATTCATGATCCTCTGTGAAATGCCAGGGGTGCAGGCTAGTTCTTTGGCATTCTTCTTGCTTCCTTTCTTGTCTTCAGCACAGGAACTTTGTTATAGATTCTGTGCAATGTATTTAAAGCAACCAAAGAAACAAAAACAAAAAAAACATGGGGTTTGGAGGTCATCAAACTTGGTCAATCCAGGCTCTACCACATAATTTGACTTGAGGACAGTAATTTCTCCAAAATTCAATTTCTTCCTCTTGAGACTGGAAATAGTGCAAGTTTATAGTTTGTTGGGAGGATTTGAAATAATGATTTTGAATGTCAAGCACTGGCATAGAGTAGATGCTTCTAAATTGATTAAAACTACTGCTCTTCTTGTTATTAGTAGTAATAATAGTGGTAGCAGTAATAGTAGTTAATAGTAGTAGCATTAGTAGTAGTAAACTACTTAGCTAATAACACTAGAATGCACTCTCCCTTTATTATGTAAAAAGAGACTTCAGTGGTGCTGAGCTAACCACATCCTTCTCTTCCCCATTCCTGTATATGGAAATTATGGTGTCAGAGCCTCGAGTTCATTCTTCTTAGACAATTCCAGGTTCCCTCAATGTACCTTAAAACTAATGGCCTAATCACATAGTCCGAGACCACTTCTAGTTACTTTGTCTCAGGTTATGTGGTGCTTAAGCCAGTTTTCCCATTTGTGACAGATGGGCTGCTCCATGTCCAAACCTAGCTAGGGTCACACTCCCCAGTAATTCACTCGTCAGCTGATAGAATGATAGTGATTATGAACAAAATTTCAAATTCAGTTTTAATTTATAGCTTTTCTTAGACCAAGCCTCAATATTTAATTCTGCAGAAAATTGTAGCAAAAAAATACAATCGGGCATTTACAACCACTATTAAGTCTGCCCAGTCACCATAATTGTAGCTAAAGACTTAAAAATTGCTAAACAATACCTATATTGTATAACAGAACCATGTGGGAGGAAAGATTTTGATTAGAATTCAACCCTCAAATTCAGAAAGTGATAGAATGAAAGAAAATTCCCAACACACATTATTGCAAAAGGCCTTTTTTTTTTTTTTTTTTTACATTTGGACAGCACTTCAAGCAATTTAAAGTTTGTTCCTAACAGGACTGTAAAGCTTGGGAACTCTTATTAGTCCTCTGCCTTTGCAAAACTGTGATAGCATTTTCCACTAAATTAGAAACAATCTGAACTGATGAATCCATAGTCACCTACTTTTTTCTTTGTAATCGCTTCTTCCTGAATTAAGCGATCAGTTTGGAGGATCTCAAAGAGGTATCCTCCGTACTTTCCAATGTGTGTGATCTTACTTTGAATTTATGTGAATTGATGCTATGCAGAGTACACCCCAGTTCAGATACCAGAAAGATGACAGCCCAGCTTGGGAATCTTCTTATAACCAGGGTTGGCTTTCTGTGAAAGAAAATGGACAGTTCCCTCTGGCAATCTCCTCTATTCCTCCTTTAGCTGCACTATTTGGTTCTATGTGCTATTTGTTTCTGGTTCTCAAACCAGGACCCCAGACCTCTCTCTGTCAAATCTCAACTGGGGCCAGTTTTGCTCCCTAGGGATTATTTGGCAATGCCTGGAATTATTTTTGATTGTCACGACTAGAGGGCGCTACTGGCATCTACTGGGTAGAGCCCAGCAATGCCACTTAACATCCTACAATGCACAGCACAGTCCCCCACAATAAGTAATTCTGAGACCACGAATACCAATAGTCCCATTGTTGAGAAACTCCACAAAAAGGAAGCAATGGATATTTTAAGTGTTAGAAAGAAAGAAATTTTCCTCTACCCTTTTAAGTTCTTCTCTCTTGTCTATGAATTAATTTGACATGAGATAGATTAACAGGAGAAAATCAAAAAAAGTTTAACAATACGTATACATGAGAGAGACCCAGGAAAACTGAGTAACTTACCAAAGGGCCAAGACCCTCACTTTAAATACCATCTTCGGCTAAAGACAAAAGAGGAAGTGAGGGGTAGTGGTTTGGGACTTTAAAAAGGAGGAAGACAATTCACAGGGTGATGGAAAAGTAAGTATTTGGTAAACAAATGTTTGCTGAGCCATGCAGAGCCAATGGGACATAGCATGAACTCTGATCCCTAGGTCCTGGCAGTTTCCCCTACCACATCTTGCCCACATTCTTTGTAGATACCTCTGTGATAGCTCTATTCTGGGGACAGATCCCTTATAAAAATTCTTTTAAGCAGTTAAGGGGGAGGTATCAAGAAAAACTTCCTGAGTCTTCTGCTTCTTAGAAATAATCAGCCTACACTAATCCTCATGTCAAAGAGACACATTTTGGAATGGCAAATTTTGCTCCTCTATATAAGCTGTTTTCAGTAACATTTATTTATTTATTATTATTTTTTGTATCGTTATTGGAGTATAATTGCTTTATGATGTTGTGTTAGTTTCTGCTGTACATTTCAGTAACATTTAAAAGTTGAATAAAATATGTGTTATCTAAGATCACAATGCACAAGCAAACCAGAATTTAAATTTATTTTGTTTTCTGTTGAATTCTTAATAAATTGGTGTGATGCTGCTTTTCCTGCTCATGAGAAGCTCTGATTGGCAACTGCCTTTTATTATAATACATAATGAGAAATGACTATTAATAAATGTAATTGAACTAGCAATTTTTTTTTCAAAATATAAGGTCAATGGAGGAAAGAACAAGTGGAAGTCATAATGACTACTGGTAAAGTAGATAACCACTGACATAGGTCTTAGTTATCACAAAAGACTATTTCATCTTACAAGAAAGATAAAGAATATTTTTTCTGAAAAAAAATTAATTTCCAAACTTTTTTTTCTATTTTGAATTTCATGATAGTTTCACATAGTAGTTTATAACCTGTAGTTTCAGTTTTGATTATCTCCCCACTCACTTTTTACTACCTGTATGGGTCTCTTCATGGGACTTTCAAACTTGAAAGCATTTTCTCAGTTATGAGTAAGAAAATCATTTTCTTGACCCAACCATTCTGCTCTCCTATGTCTCTCTCCCTTTCACTAAAGTTTTCAAGTAAAAACTCTCCTCTGTTCTCCTATGGTTTGATTTTATTATTTCTGATCTACAAGAACCACAATGACCTAGGTCAACAACAAATCTTTCTCTGACTATAAAGTTTCCTTGCATCTTCACTTGCCTTGATACACAAGGCAGGCAAAGAAAGTGAGAATGGGAAGGACAGTTGGTGACCCATTTTTAACACACAAGTCCAGCAGAGTTATGCTATTTCCAAGTTAGAATCTGTGTGGTATCCTTTCATGCCCACAGACTATCCTCAACCTACTCCTGCGGAGACTTCGCTAAGTTTCTTTACTTTGTGTGAATTATCTTTTTGTAAAATTCTGAAATACATACTTTTTTCTCTCTTTGACATCCTATTCTCTAGACTATATAAGCTTCTGCTGCCTCTTAGAAGAGCAGAATAGCCACCTCAGCCTCCAAAGAAGATGAAATTCTAGAAGACCTGCAATTGTGGGGGGCTCAGAATTAACATAAAGATATTTTTTTTAAAGAGATGACAAAAATCACATCACGGTTACTATCAAGATTGTGGTTCCTAAAATTTAAAGACCATGGGTTATGAATTTTCATTAAACCATCTAACCAACTGGCTGACTGTAATGTGCCAGTGAGACAGGAGGGAAGGGGGCAGTGCACAACCGTTAAAAGAATGACACCGCTGTTGAGGACATGACAAAAACTGGTTAGAATCGATTAGGCCCAAGATGGCAGAAGATTCGACTTCCAGTTGGCCTTGAGCCTCATTATACACTCACTGTAATACATTAGCATATGCTAAGTGATACAACCACAGGTGCCATGACAGTTCTGAGGCTGACTATAAAAGGCCAAAAAGTGGCCGGTGGCCCAATTCCTGGAAATCTCCGACCCCTTCTCTGAAATAGTTGGAGTAACACTCCCACTCATTAGCCTATGAAATTACCCAGTCCATAAAAACTAACCACCCCATATTTCAGGGCCTCTCGCTTTCTGAGATGGCCCACATTCTGTCTATGGAGTTTGTATCTCCCTAAATAAACCTACTTTCCCACTTAGCCCTTGGGGCAGAGCCCTCTGGCCTGCCCGCCTGTATCCTTCACAAGCATCCTTTATTAATAAATCTGCTTCTTACCTATCACTTTGCCTTTTGCTGAACTCCTTCTGTACTGAGACATAAGAACCTGAGCTTCATTAAGTCCTGTGACCAGGTGTGCAGTTTCTGCTGGGAGATTGCAGGTTCGAGTCCCCTACTAAGCCTGAGATTGTGGGTTTCAGTCCCAACTGAGGTGTGACTGGGTTTGAATCCCAATCTGAGTTGTGCAGTTCCACCAGGACCCAGGCTAGGTGCTCATAAAACAAGCATAATCCGCTCTCACAGGGCTCATATTCTGTTACACGAAACCTATAGTTAAGCAAATGATTGCTAATACAATGTGACATATGGTATACTAGAGATATACACAGAATGTTGAAATATACACCTGTAATAGAAGCATAAGGGGACAGTAGTCAATCCTACAGGAGTAGGAGAGGGGAAAGTCAGGGGAAAGAGAAACAAGTTGGGTCTTGAAATACTTGAAGTAGTAGTTTATCAAGCAAAGGGAAGAGGTCTTCCATTTACACTTTCTTATTTCAAAAACAAGAATACTTTAAAACTGGAAAACTTTTTTTGTAAACAAAAGAGAAAAAGACTATGCTCATTAGATCTTCTATTTAAAATGTTCTATAATACTATACTATTCCCTCAATCTCTGTGTAAGATGCAATTTACTCTCTAAATAAAAACTACCAGTGTCTCTGATCTCTCTTCCTTTTTCCTTCAGCTTGTTATATTCTTCCCCATTTCCTCAATTAAATTTTCTCTGGACCCTTTCTTGACAACTACTCTTCAATTATCCAGACACATCTTTCTCCATTTCTAACCATGTAACTGCTATCTCAGTAGCAAAATATCTGATTGGGTGCAACTTGACCTCCAGAGCCCTTCTGTCCAATTGTCAGAGGAAATAAATTTAGTTCGGAGAGACTTTTATTCTTTAGGCATGAATTCTACTCTCCTTTTACTCCAACTGGGCCCATAGAGAGGACCTAGTTTTCCAGCTGGATATTTTGTCTCTGCCTCAACATGTGACTTAGGAAGCTTTCAGATAGAAGGAAGACACAAAAGTCTTAGTTAAGGCAAATTTTCACTCACAAAATAAGATTTTATGGGAATAGCCCAGTTTAAATTTTGCTTTTATTCTATAAACATATTCAAAAGTCACTTAAGCTTCCTTTGAAACTTTCTAGAGCTAATCCTTTTGCAGAGTCCCTCTGGTGCTTAAGCAAATGGTTAGCACTAATTGTTTCCCACCTTGGGGAAAACATTTTTCGTGGAAGAATAAACTAGATCTACAAAGCAGCTACTTTCTTATCTTGGACTCCTACCATCTCTTTATTTTTTTTGCAGTACGTGGGCCTCTCACTGTTGTGGCCTCTTCTGTTGCGGAGCACAGGCTCCGGACGCGCAGGCTCAGCGGCCATGGCTCACGGCGCCAGCCGCTCCGCAGCATGTGGGATCTTCCCGGACCGGGGCACGAACCCGTGTTCCCTGCATGGGCAGGCGGACTCTCAACCACTGCGCCACCAGGGAAGCCCTCCTAACATCTCTAATCCCCACAATGTTCTGACCCTGGAGCCCATACAGGTGTGATATTTTTAGTATTCCTCCCTAAAATATGCTCTGAAAAGCAGCTTATCTGATTTGGAAAATAATATATTTGTTAAGTGTATTTTAACAATAATAATCCCTTGCTTTTAATATCACGTGTGCTTGTACTATGCACACACACAAACACAAATTTAAGTTAAATTAGAATAACATACAATAGCTTGCAAGGAAATTAAAAGAATAATATGCTAACCATGCTTTCATTTTATAGATAAAGCGACTGATATCCAGAAACTTGGTAAGTACTCAAAGTTATATAAGTTAATTGATAGCAGAATCAGTTTGAACTGATACCAGGAACTCCTCACTTCTACTCCAATGCCTTGTTCACATTATATATTTTACAATTAACTTGTGGGATAGAGAGTAGGGATTATTAAATGAGAAAATGCTTATAAAGTACAGTGCCCAAAATATAATAATCAATAATAAATGCCAACTTTTGTGGTTGCTCTTGTTGTAGCTGTTTTGTTATTATCACTCAAATATTGTAACTATTATAAAGATAGGTGCCAGAATTATTTATGATCATATCATTTCAGCCAGCATCTTGTCAACCAGGGATTCCTAACTTAGGGTCAATGAGCCTTAAGATTTCATGAAGTGTTTAAGGAGGCTCATAAATGCCCAGAAATGTGTGGTAAAGTTTTTGTGTCTGTATATTTGGAAATTTTTTTTTCTGGGGAGAGAAGAGAGAGTTTTCATCAATTCTCAAGGTTTATCCATGTTGTTGAATGTCTCAGTATTTCATTCCTTTTTATTGCTGAATAATAATCCATTACAGCTGAACTTTGAACTGTGTGGGCCCACTCATATGAAGGTATTTGTCAAGAGTAAAGATTATAGTACTACACAGTCCATGGTGGGTTGAATCTGTGGATGCAGAGGAACAGTGGTATGGAGGGCCAACTGTAAGCAATACACGGATTGACCTCATGTTGTTCAGGTCAACTGTATATGGATAGATCACATTATGTTCATTCATTCATCAGTTGAACATTTGGGCTGTTTCCATGTTTTGGCTCTCATATATAATACTATGAATATTTGTGTCTTAGTATTTCTGTGAACATTTATTGGTGATTCTTTTGGAGAATTGCTGAGTCAAATGATAACTCTATGCTTAACTTTCTGAGGATTTGCCAAACTGTTTTCCAAAGGTGCTACACTATTTTACATGCCCACTAGCCATGTATAACAGTTCCCATTTCTATACATCTTTGCCAATATTTGTTATTTCCTTTCTTTCTTTAACTATAGCCATCTTAGTGGGTGTGAAGTGATATTTTACGGTGGTTTTGATAGACAAGTCCCTGATGAATAATGATGTTGAGCATCTTTTCATGTGCTTATTGGCCATTTGCATATCTTATTTGGGAAAAAAAGGTATATTTAGATTGTTTGTCCATTTTTATTAAGCTTTTTTGATTTAGTAGTAAAAGTTTTCATATATCCTGAGCAAAAGACCCTTGTCAGAAATGTGATATGAAATTATTTTCTCCCGCTCTGTGGGTTGTCTTTTCACTTTCCTAATGATGTCCTTTGAAGCACAAAAGTTTTTAATTTTTAGGAAATCCAATTTATCTATTTTTCAATTGTTTATGCTTTAGCTGTCATATTTTACACTTGATCTTAACCAAAAGGCTGAGAAGTGATTTAGCTGCATATTTTAAAAACCAATAGCTAACCCAAGGTCATGAAGATTCACACCTATTGTTTTTCCAAGAATTTTATAGTTTTTGCTCTTACATTTGAGTCTGTGCCCTGTTTTAAATTTATTTGTATGTATATGTCGCAAGGTAGGAATACACCCTCTGGAATACTAATGCAATACACTATGAGACAGTTGAAGCCGATACCCAAATGATCTACATTATTATACATAAAATCTCTTCTAACCAAAGGTTTAGTATAATAACTTTCAGTTTTACATAAGGGAAAATGGAAAATATGTATATTGCAATTTTTAAGTGTTTAAAATTTTTTTTAATTATCCTAAATGACATGTACATAGTAGAGCTACAGAGGGAGTGTCATAATATTAGCATTTCATTCAATATGAGCTAATCACCTTTCAGATCACATAATCTCAAGCAGCTCACAGAGTATTCACAGCAGAGAGACTAGCTACAAAATAATAGCAAAGAAAGAAAGCAATCCCTTAAGAAACAACTAGAAATGGGTATTTTGCTAACCATACTGTGTAAAGTGCATCTAAGTATCAATGAAACAAATTTTGAGCAATTACAAATGTCAAAAGCTTAATTATTTTGTAAATAGTAACTTAATCTCAATTCAAGAAAATAGTATCCTAGCACAAATCAAAGCAAGACGCTCAAAGCATCAGCAAAATAGGCAACTCCCAAAGAGAATTAAAGACTGAACTTCAATAGAGATAATCATAGTTATAACTGGATAGGTACCTACTCAGAACAAACTCTCTCGAGACTGTTACAGTCTTGATTCCAGTTTTAATACTAGGCAAACCAGGTAAACAGCCTCACAAAAGATAGTTATCTGTAAAGAGGGGTGAAGGCACCCATCTGTGTATGCAAAATGATCTATTAGAATGACAGAAAAAAAACACTGGAATCTCTATTTAACACTTTCAGTTTAAAGAAGGAGAAAAACCAATATTTACTGGTAATTAGCTATTAATATGATTTCATACTGATGTCCTCACTCAGTCTATATCAGATTACATAATTCAGATAAGTTCATGTCATGTGGGATTTCTCTCCCAAAGAAAGAGTAAAAGTTCCACAATGGAGAGTTTGACATAGTAGTCCCACTCACCCTTTTGCTTTCAACAGAGAGTATCATAGCTCAGTGGACAGGTAACCAAGAAGGAGATTTGTGTATTATATAATCCAGTTGTAAGTAAACTAATCCTCATTAAATGGGTACAAAACTACAGAATATTTTTGTAAAAAATCATCGATTGGTAATATGGGGAAGAGGTAAAACTGAATAAAGAATGGCAGACTAAATCGTCTTCTAATCTCTAGTACCAGCTCCTCATCAGCCACATTGAAAGGTAAATAATGATAACCTAATCAAATCAGAGAAGAAGCTGCCCAAAATGTTGAAATTATCCAGAAGGCTTTTGAAATGTGAATTCGTATATTATTTACAATGAACATTTTTATAGAGTGTTTGTGACTTTAACAATGAGTCAGAAAGCAATGTTTTTCCAAAATAACTTCATGTTATGAAGAGAACGTTTTGGAGAAAAAAAATTTTTGGAAATATCTCTCCTGATGTGCAGTTACTGTGAAAATGTGTGCATATCAATATGTTAAAAGAAAAGTTTGTACACTTTCATTCAAAGAAATGGTTTTATATATTTAAGCCATTTGTTCGAAATCTAGACTTTGTTTGCAAGAATTAATTATTGACTCCCGGGAGAGATTAGAATTTATAAAACGAATTCAGTCTAGGAATCTTTGCATAATTAGTGAAAGCAGTTTAAAAGTGAATATCACGTTGTATTAGCTGCAGCCAATGAATTATTTCTTCCTTTTCTTTACATATGTTTTTAAATTTTTTTCAAACTTTATTGAGATATAATTGGCATATATTATTGTGTAAGTTTAAGGTGTACAACATGATGATCTGATACATGTATATATTGCAAAATGATTACCACAATAGGGTTAGTTAACAGCTCCATCACCTCACATAATTACCATTTTGTGTATGTATGTGTATGATGAAAACATTTAAATCTATTCTCTTAGAGACTTTCAAACAGATAATACAGTATTATTAACTATAGTCACCATGCTATAGTTTAGATTGCCAGAACTTATTCATTTTAAAACTGGAAGTTTGTACACTATTTCTTCCATTTAAATGTCCTACTTCTATGACAGCCATTAAAACCAAGAATCAAACTGAATTCAAACTGACTCTTAAATCACTTTAAATGATATTTAAACAAAGATTTTCAAAAATAATAAAGCATATTAAAACACAGTATATTCTCTGCAATGTTATTAATAATAATGTTGGATGAAAACAAAAAAGGATGTTTGTGTTAACAATAAAAATGAATGAAATTATTTTAAAATGTTATTACTCTATATTATTCTTTTAAATTTCTATTATGAAAATTATATATATTGTACTTTAGTAAGTAATTTATTATTAAACAATTTTAGGTATACTAAAGAGTATTCTCAAAATTGCTCATTAGTGTGTGTTATCAAAAAAGTTTGGGAATCACTGCCACAGAGAATGTTGCACAACATAGGTTTATTACTCTCTGAACATGCTTTATGGTGCACAATCATCTAATAAAATGGAAATAGCCCAGCACTGAGTGACCTAGATTCTAATTGAATTTAAAAAGTTGTAAAATCCCAGGCAAGTCAACTCACCTCTCAGGAACATTTTTGCCCATCTGTAAAATAAAATGGTTGGACTGGCTGATCTCTAATGGCCTATCTAGCCCTAAAATTCTGGTTTCAAGATGTTCTTCATATGAGACTATGAATTTACAGCTAGGTATTATTTGATCATAATTACATAATTTATCATAGGCTTTAATGATGACAAAGGACAAACAAAAAAGCAAAAATTAATTTTCAGAAAATGAATAAAAATTCATATTAAATATCAGCTCTCAAGAGTATAATCAATCTGATTGATCATTTTACAAGCACAGTTTCCTGCCAAATGTTAGACACAGTGTTTTGCTTTTGGAGGGATGCAAAGATTAATACAATGTTATCCCTCTCAATTACATTCTACATAATACTTTGTAAATAAGTAATAACAGCACTGATAGAAAGCTTATATCATTGCTTAATTCTCAGTTTACAATTGTGCTTTCTTTTCTTTTAAGTAGAGTTACATCCTAACATGCAAAAGGAAGGAAATAAAGCAACCTATATAGATGACCCCCAAATAAAATGCATTAGAGGGAGTTCTTGTTTCTGGGTAAAATGTAAAAGAAGTTTTCATATATTATTGATCTAGGCTTTGTTTCAAATTTTTCTCATATATATATGTATATATATATATACATATATACATATATATGTGTATATATATATACACATATATATGTATATATATATACACATATATGTGTATATATATATATACACATATATATGTATATATATATACACATATGTATGTATATATATATACATATATATGTGTATATATATCTTCCCAAATCCTACTTTTGGTCACGAAGAACTAAATGTGTTGTTCTTTTGGCACTTTAACATTTGCAGTCTTCCTACAGAGGGTGATCAAAGTAAGTAGACAGGTCTACAAAAGTGTCACTCCATCATAAAAGATAATGTGCCTAATTTACTATAGCTCATTATTTGTAAACTTACTCTAAAGGAAATATTTACCCCAAAATGTGCATGCTTCTGAGATGGTTTTCAGGGAAACCATCTTGTAGATATGATTGAAAGACATAGTTAATCTGATATACAATAATATTTTAAGGAAAAAAAATGACTCCCTAATTCATTAGAATTATTTTATTCACTCATCAACAGATATTATCTAACACTCACGCTACCCAGAGTTTCCATTCTCAAGAGAGAAATAAAGTTATTTAGCAAACAAATAAATAGTATAATTCTTAATAGTGATAAGTGCTCTAAGGAAAAATATAGCTAGTTTTTAAGAGGTAGAGTGGCTATAATATAATGAGAAAGGTAGGATTCTGATGAGGTGTTTGGAAGATTTAGTTATGGAAGAGATTGGAGAAGTTTGGAATTTCAGATGTTGTAGAATTTCAAATGATATAAAAATCTATGGTCTGGGGCTTCCCTGCTGGCGCAGTGGTTGCGCGTCCGCCTGCCGATGCAGGGGAACCGGGTTCGCGCCCTGGTCTGGGAGGATCCCACGTGCCGCGGAGCGGCTGGGCCCGTGAGCCATGGCCGCTGAGAGGCCACAACAGGGGGAGGCCCGCATACCACAAAAAAAAAAAAAAAAAAATCTATGGTCTGACCATGTAATGAGTAGAAGCATATAGCTTACATGGATTGGAATGGAATAGCAAACTCTGAAGGCATCAGTTGGGCCAGCAACAGGAATATTGAACCAGGGGAAGGGATGACAAGAGAGATTAAGGCAAATCACCAAAATTCTTAATATACATGGGGGAGTAATTGATGTTAGAAAAGAGCCATATTTAAACGTAGGAGAGATAACCGGACTCCATTAGCCTGGAATAATGAATGGGTTTTACAGAGAGATGGAAGAATGATAACCTCTATAATTACTCAAAAAATATTCAAAGAATGCTTAATTGATCTAAAAAAATATAGTAAATCTATAAAAAACATGAGCATGTAGAAGAATGAGCAGCATTTAGTTTAAATGACTGTATAGACCAAGTGTCTTCAGTGCACAAAGGAAATTAAGTCAACTAGGAGAAAGGATGTGAGAAGCATTCTGTGAAGAGGTAAAACATGTGTGGGAACAATAGAAAGAGTTGTGTGAAAAATTAGAAATGGAAGAATGAACCTTGGATAGAGGAAAGCAAATAATTTAAGTTCTGAAGGGGATAAGTAATCACAGGGACTTATGTCCATAAATGACAAGAATGTAAATGAGTAACGAGATACAAAAATATAAAGTCAATTCAAATTACTAGACACTAGCAACCATATATATTATAAAATTAATACATATCAGGCCTATGTAATGATATGTAGACATTTTTTCTTCATAAGATGTTTAAGAGGCTTCATTTATTCATTCACTCATTATTTCAAGAACAATTTTTTGAGCATCTACTTACTAGTCAAAAGCATAATCAGGAAAAGTCTGTTGAACACAGAAACATTTGATAACCTCAGGTTTCAAGACAACTGTGCTAAAACAATGAAGTAAGCATACACGGTAAAATAATAAAATAATTTGAGTTACTTGCCTTCTCTGATCTGGTTCCCTTTATTGATACCTGATTTAGTGGGTGAAAAGGATTGAAGGGTGTGCATTTATTCACAGAAATATAACTATTACAACTTTCACTAAGTCCTTAAGTTTAGAATCTTACGCTTGTGGTAACACAAGCAGAATTGGCATATGAACATGTATTGTTAACCAGTTCATTAACTTTACAATCATTTTCCCATTTTTTTAATCATCTTTTATGAGTTCATTTAGAAAGAACTCTTTCTAAATGTCTAAATGATATACAAGTATAAATGACTATCCCATAGTCCAGATGAGTTATCCTGTGGCTAAAACTTTTTAACATGGTACCTTTTACTCCCTGAGGAATTTATTATTTAGCAAAAGAGTCCATTACCAAGAAATTTCTAGGTAAGTATTTATAGTTAATGTGTTTTAGTAGTAGCAATCCTTTCCCCATCTCCAGTTATTAAGTTAAAACACATGACACGCTAAACTACTACAAGTGAAAATCAGTTTGGAGCACTCTTAGAGGAATAGACAGATTCTTACCACCAATCCACCCCACTAAAAATGCTATGAAAATGATCAGGATAAAATCTGATTTATACTGAGTAAGAAAAGACAACAAGGAAATGCAGAAAACCAATCAAACAACAGAAAAGATAAAACTGGTCATTTGGTCAATTCAGTCAGACAACACACAGTGTCAGTAAAACTGGCTAATGGACTCCATTTTTTGGAGTGAATTAGTTTATCTTTTCAGTCACTGTGACCAGAGTATCATTAACAATTTAAACCCGTGTTTATGCTAAAATTGTCTATACAATATTGGTGATTGATATTACAATGACTCCAAAATTCCAGAAATTTAGTATTTCTTATGGGGAGAGAGAGAGAGAGAGAAACAGACTATTTACCACAAGTGTTTGCCTTGCACATAATCCAGGTAAATAGCTTTAAACTAGTTTAGTGTAACAAAAGAAAAATTTTTTTTCATTTTCTTTTCTACCACTCAGTTTTCACTGAAAAAGCTTCCTAAGACACTCTTTCAATAAGTATCTAAGTAAAATATGAACTCTTCAAGTCAACACCATCATGCAGGCTATACAGGCTTTAATGTCATAAAGGAAATTTTACATCTTAAAAGAATGCACTGGTAATTAAATCAACATCTATGCTACACGCAGGAACAAAGAAAGCAAAATGGGAGAAAGACATTTCCTGAGATCACTCCCTCCCCTGAGCAGTTTCCACCACTCTGTTAGCAAATATATCATTCTTTCTTTTGTTAACTGCCAATAAATTCTTGGTCTTCCTCCTTGCTTGCTTTTCCACCCTTTAATTCTACCTGGAGGGCTGCGTTTGTTTTTTCCTGACAGCATTTGAGATTTCTAAGCTACCGCAGGGGTGCCAGCCCATACTGTGCACAGTAAGTGAAGAAGAAACAATCTGGCTGTTGTTTTAGCACTGTGCAAATAGCAACTTGTTTCTTCTGCTTGATTTTTGCCCCTGGACATCTGACAGAGCAATAATCAATCCACGAATAAAAGCCAGGTTTCCCTTTCATCTTCCCCACCCGTAAATTTGGCAATTTCAGATGGATATTTACAATTCAAAGAAAAGTTTTGTTTTTTAATCATGCATTGGCATTCTTTTACACAATAAGAAAATCTGTTACCTTCCTCAATTTTTTTAACTGAATTTGAATAAATCACTCTTTGGAATTTATGCCAACCACAACACCTAAGAACAAGGCTTTTTTTTTTTTTTAAATGGGTCCAAATGACAAGATTCTTCATCAAATTAACTATGTTGCTAAACATTATAGCAAACTATCAAAGGACAAGAAAACCATTCTCATTATTTTGGTGCAAAAAAATTATTTATTAAAATGAGTACTTACTAAGTTTGCCTATGGAAGCAAAATTTACCACCCAAAAAATGTGTCTCTTTGGCATGAGCATTAGTTTAGGCTGATTATTTTTAAGAAACAGAAAACTCAGGAATTTTTCCTGTTAATTCCCTCTTAACTGCCTAAAAGAATTGAGGTAAAAGGCCTGTCCCCAGAATAGAGCTATCACCAGAGTTATCGGCCAAGAATATGGGGCTAGGCGTGGTGGCGGGTGCTAGATATCAGAGTCAACTCTGTGTCCCACTGTCTCTGCGTGGCCCAGCATACTTTTGTTTACCAAACATTTGCTTTATTACCTCCATGTGAATTTTCTTCCTCCCTTTTGAAGTCCCAAGCCACTACCCACAACATCCTCCTTTGCCTTTACCTGAAGGTGGTAATTAAGGTGAGGTTTTCAGCCATTTTGGCAAGTTACTCAGTCTTCCTGGGTCTCTCCCATGTATACACGTAACTAAACTTTAAAAATTTTCTCCTGTTAATCTCTCTCATGTCAATTTAATTCTCAGATCAGCCAGAAGGACCTAACAAAGCAGAGGAAAATTTCTTCCTTGCAAACAGTTGGTGTAGTCGGCAGGATTCAGCTTTTCTCCCTGAGGCTGCTGCAGCCAGGAGGAGATCCTGAGACAAATGACAAAGGACCGCAGAAAGTAAGAATGCTTACCCTGTCAGTCTCCCTGATCTCTGCCTGCAGGTCCTGTTGGAAAGAAGAATGAGTGCTAAGACACTTTTTTCTTCTTCTAAAATTAGATTAGCAGGAGAAAATATTTGTGGAACTAGTTCCTTGGACTTAGCAACTCTGGTAAATTTCATAGAGTAATTTATGGTTTTATTGATCATTTCCCTCCTGGAGATGGTCACTGTTTTTCTTTGTCTCTGTTGTGTTTTTTGTCTTGTTCTATATCCTGAGAGTTTGACTTTTATGACCAGTGACAATATACTTTCTGGTCTCTGCCATCTGGAAGGTGCACGTACTAATGTGCATTTGGTGGTCAATTGAATAGACTGGGATCTAAGCAGGTGTAGCCAGCTGATCAGAAGTAGGTAACAAAGCGACTGGCATCTGTTTGTCTACCCATGCCAGCTCTCAGGGGAGTTTGTCATAAGGGGTCCTAGTCCTTAAGGGATCTTTGTCATCTCAACCTTTGTTGCTTTGTGAGTACACTTGTGCAACTTTGTTAAACTATTCTTGGGAGTGGACTTTCTGGACCATCTGAGGGCTGCATCTTTTTGCACTCTCCTTTGGGTCTGCTTCTTGTGACAATGATTAAGCCATAAAAAAGCTTATCATTTGAGTCACTATTAAGAGTTTACTCATCAATGGCCAATGAGTCCCTTAAATTGGAAAAACTTCTAAATTGCTAAATTTTTCAGAGAGCTCTCATTACAAACAGCTGATTTTCTTGGTACCTAGGAAAAGATCAAATTAAAAGGTGGGTACAAAGAAATAGAATAGCTAGTCTTAAGAACTCTCTTAAAAAAAAAACAAAACTGTTCAGGAAATCTCATCAAATTTGCCTCTCAGCTTCTCCTCATGGGCCTTACAGATGCTAATTAGGTTAATTAACAAAAGAATGGGAAGAGGCCAAGGGGAAACCAAGGGACTCTTCCCAACAAGTTGGAAATTTTTGAAGGGTTATTAAGAAATAAGGTAAATAAAGTACATATTCAAAGAGGCAAAACAGCTAGTCTTAAGAACTCTCTTGAAAAAAAAAAAAAAGACTGTTCAGGAAATCTCATCAAATTTGCCTCTCAGCTTCTCCTCATGGGCCTTACAGATGCTAATTAGGTTAATTAACAAAAGAATGGGAAGAGGCCAAGGGGAAACCAAGGGACTCTTCCCAACAAGTTGGAAATTTTTGAAGGGTTATTAAGAAATAAGGTAAATAAAGTAAATATTCAAAGAGGCAAAACAAAAAGGAATCAGAAAGGGAAGACTCATGGGACTCACCCCAGCAGGGTAAAAATTTTTAGATCGTTATTAAGAAATGGGATGAATAAAACAGACATTGATGGGGTTAAAACAAAAGTTTTAATACAGCACTATTAAAGGTTGGGTGGGTCAAAGGGACACCTTGCTGGTTGCCTAACACTAACAGGTCCCAAACAAATGCACTCTATTTACCCCAGTTTAGAAAAACTTAAAAATGCAGAAGGCAAAATTTACAATGAGAAATCTAACCAGCAATGGCTTGGGGCAGCAGTTAGGCTGATTAATCTAATTAAAGATTGACAAAAGAACCTGGGTCCCTTGGCTTGACCCCTCACTGGGGACCTAAGGCCTTTTACACAAAAGTAGGTAAAAGGGCCTGGGGGTAGAAAGGAGAAGTTTCCAGGATTCCTTGATGCAGTAACCCCATGAGCTTTGGTACCAAAATCTATTGGTGGGGCCTGGCTACAATTAGAGTTGATAAGATTATAAAGGTTGGAATATTTAAGTGGGTATTATATGAGGAGGTTATGTCAACATTGCCTTCGTGTTTTATGGGAATGTATGTTCTGTCTGGCCAATAACACTTCCCCTATCTAGTGTTGTAAGACCAAGATTTGTTGATGGGGTCCTAGTGAAGGCAATGGTTAAAAGTGTAAGAGTTGATGGAAGTGAGGTGAAAGTATTTGAATGGGCTTTATGTAATGTGGTTGCCTATTTTTTGCATGATTGTATTATCAGGATGGGTGTCATGTCTCACTGGGGAACATTTCCCCTCCCTGGTATTATAAAACAGAGTATGTAAATCCCCCCCTTCAATCTTTCTTAGTTAAACAAATGCTCAAGGGAACCAGTGGGATTGCCTGAGCTCACATAGTGTAAGGTAGAAGCTTGGGGCCAATGTTCAAGGGTTAATGGAAGCAACTACCTTGCCTGGCAAATCTATACAAAATCAGAAATGTCAACACAGCCCACAATCTCCTAAGACTGAGCCCAGTTAACTCAAGCAGTAGAACCTAAAACCAAAGAAAAAAAGAGGGGGAAAAAGACCTTTTAAAAGCACAAACTAGTGAAAGGCTCCCTCACTCAAAATCTAATTCAAGATTAGATGTCAAGGACAAATACAAATGATACAAGTCTTTTCCACTAATAGTAAAGAGCCTTAGCTATCCCAACAGATAAACTTAACAGATAAACAATAGATAAACTTAACTTATTCCAACTGTTATTTATAAACTAGTGAATTTTGTACAATTGTACCTGTCTCCTGTCTGAGGATTTTTTTTTTATTAAATGAAAGCTATAAGATCTGTTTGCATCTGTCTATATGTTTTTATGTGTCTATTGTAGATGCGCAATAGTTTTTTATCCCCCAGATGGTATCACAAATTAATTTATAAAAGAGCTCTATTTATTAAGCTTAAAAGTAAGCACTTATGGGGCTTCCCTGGTGGCGCAGTGGTTGCGCGTCCGCCTGCCGATG
>NC_041219.1:17966801-17975642 GCF_002837175.3 Physeter macrocephalus | reverse complement strand
TCTGGGAGGATCCCACATGCCGCGGAGCGGCTGGGCCTGTGAGCCATGGCCGCTGGGCCTGACGTCCGGAGCCTGTGCTCCCGCAGCGGGAGAGGCCCCGGCAGAGGGAGGCCCGCATACCACAAAAAAAAAAAAAAAAGAAAAAAAAAAAAAAGAAAAAGACAAACATGTCGACCGACCCCACAATATAAACCTTCTTTGGATCCCGATTCAATCAAGCAAGCTGTCTTGGCAGCAGCAGCCCTATCTTACAACTGAAACAACATAAGCCAAAAAAAAAAAAAAAAAAAAAAAAAGTAAGCACTTATGAATTAAACATTTCTAAATCTCAGAAGTATAATAGAAACTAAGCCAACTGTTTTTCAAGTTCACCTGATCTAGAATTAAACTTCAGTAAATTAAAACAAGTTTAAGGTTTTGGTTTAATTAAAATAGAGATGTCTTTAGAGTTATCAGCATTAAGTACAATTCTTTTATTCTACCTAGGTCTACTAAAACTCAAATAAGCTCATGTTACCTGTTACAAAACGTGTCAGGAAAAAGAAAAACAGCTTAGTTGACTTTGATGTCTTATGAAATTTTAATAGGTAATCTAAACATATTGTAAAGAATTATAACACGGAAGAGCTAAATCAGACTCCATGTTGGATCTGTTTCTTTGACTTTAACCTTTGCTTTTAGTTGCTTTTGTTATTATGATCATACGTAACGGCCTGCCTCAGGAACCCTGCCCCTCTGCAGTTCAGCTCACCGGGAGACAATCTGACCCTGCTCACCTGTGGATGGCGGCAAGAGAGAAGAAACTAACACATCCCCTCACCCACCAAGGCTGGTCATTCCAGGAGATGTTTTGCAAGACTGATGGCCCTTTTACTTTACTTCCTCACCACCTCTCCCTCTCTATTCTGCTTTCTTACTTTACTTCCTCACCGCCTCTCCCTCTCTGATTCTATACAAGAAACTGGCATCCAGACCTTGCTAAGATGGTTTTTCAGAGACACTAGTCTGCCATCTTCTCAGTCTGCAGGCTTTCTGAATAAAGTTCCATTCCTTGCCTCAACACCTCGTCTCCCGATTCATTGGCCTGTCATGTGAAGAGCAGAGCAAGCTTGGACTCCGTAACAGAACAAGTAAAATTACATAGATTTAAGCAGGATAAAGTGTTTTGAGGTGAACATTTTAATAATAATTATGTGTTACAGTATGTGTGTATGTAAAAATAACTTTCAAAATCTTTCTGGTTACTAGACACCTTAAAGTTTTGCTAAGTTAAATATTAAGTTAACTTCATTGAATATCATTTCCAAATAAGATTATATAATGAAACATTGGTTATTGTATATAGGTTTAACTACTGTTTGCTTCCTTTTACAGAGGAATTAAAATATTTGGGTCTATTACTAAGCATGTCTTATGACGCACTGAGAAATTTTTTATGAGAAAGCACATATTTCTAAGAAGTGCTGGGTTGGCCAAAAAGTTCATTCGGCTTTAAGTAAAAATAAGACATTTTTCACTTTCACCAAGAATTTTACTGAGCAATTTATACACTAACCGAACGAAATTTTTGGCCAACCCAATTTACAAGTATGCCAATCCACAGAATGCTAATTTAAAAGACAGTTCATAGGGCTTCCCTGGTGGCGGAGTGGTTAAGAATCCGCCTACCAATGCAGGGGACACGGGTTCGAGCCCTGGGCCAGGAAGATCCCACATCCTGCGGAGCAACTAAGCCTGTGCACCGCAACTACTGACTCTGTGCTCTAGAGCCCGCGTGCCACAACTACTGAAGCCCGCGTGCCACAACTACTGAAGCCCACGTGCCTAGAGCCCGTGCTCCACAACAAGAGAAGCCACCACAATGAGAAGCCTGCGCACCGCAATGAAGAGTAGAACACTCTCCCGCAACTAGAGAAAGCCTGCGCGCAGCAACAAAGAACCAACGTGGCCAAAATAAAAAAATAAATTTATAAGAAAAAAAGAAGACAGTTCGTAATTGTTTACCTCTTACTTTTCACTAGAAATTAAAAGTTTCTAAGGGTTAAGAAATCTAATTAATATGTGATTAAATCCACTAGAAATAAGGAAAGCATATCTGTATGTAAAGAACGTACATGTATATTGTGGTAAGAAAAATACGAGGAATAATCTTCTTACATTACATTGTAAGAACATTTCTAATGTTCTAGAAATTATATGAAATTCCTAAAATTCTGCTAATGTAATGGTAAAATGTTACCAGTCATAACTGTACTTATCTTCAAATTCTATGTGTTGCAGAAATAACTAAATTTACCTGTCAATTACATTATAATGAATCAGATCTTTACTATACTTTTGGCATTTATAGACAATTTTTTTTTTTTTTTTTTTTTTTTGCGGTACGCGGGCCTCTCACTGTTTGTGGCCTCTCACGGTGCGGAGCCCAGACTCTGGACGTGCAGGCTCAGCGGCCATGGCTCACAGGCCCAGCCACTCCGTGGAATGTGGGATCTTCCCGGACCGGGGCACGAACCCGTGTCCCCTGCATCGGCAGGCGGACTCTCAACCACTGCGCCACTAGGGAAGCCCTAGACAATTATTTTTTTACTTTGACACTTTTGCAAAAATGTTTCATCTTCAAGAAGATTCATAGAAAGGATTTTTGACAAATACAGGTTTCTGAAAACTTTCATTTTATACCACTGAACTTGGAAAGAAAATACAAAACTCTGATGGAAAACTGATGGCTTCATAAAACTGTTAAAAACAGATCAAGAACAACAAGAACTACTTACAAGGGAGTCAATGAACTAATGAATATGATTACAATTTTCATGACTTCTTGTTTGAAATATTACTGCTGTTTAATCTTTGATTTCCATATATAAAAAAAACTTTCCCCTTATGCTATGACTTGCAGCAATTTGGCAAATTATACTTTTATAAACAGAACTGAAACATTTATCTTTTCCTCCCTACCTGATCCCTCCAGAATTTGGCAAATTTTAATATTCTTATTTTCATGGTGATATAGTTTTTTTACATAAATTCACTAAGAATCTGTTCTGCTTGTAACAGGACACAATTGGGAACATTGGTTCTATTACCAAAGATTTGACTGGAATGTCATAACTGAGAATGTGCCTTGAATCACATGTGACTAGACAGATTTAAGAAGCTAAGGTTGACTTTATGAAGTCAAAAAGTCCCTTGGAAAAACAGCCTGGTACATTGCTTAGAGGGTGTAAGCAGCCTTACCAGGTGATTAAAGAAGGTCACTTCCTGGAAGGTACAGGAACCATAGGAAATCTGGGGGACCTCAAGATGAGAGGAGTCCTCCCAAATCCATAAGTATTACAGATGAGTCTGCTGCAAGTTATTGACTTGGTTTCCTGGCCTCAGAGGCATTTAAAAGTTCCGTCTGGAGAGTCCTTATGAAAAGTTCCAGCAAAGCATTTTTAATAGAGTCTATATGCTCAATCACTATTCTTGCTGGAATTATGTAATCAGGCCAGGTTTATTAGAACTAGACTTATTTTACAAACAGATTAGCCTTAATTTGGCTCTCTTTGGTAAAAATAAGTGTGATTTTAGAGAGAAAAAAACAATGTTTCAGTAGAAACAATAATACACAATTGTGGATATTAAATTCTAGTTCCATAAATAATTTTCATTTTTCTACCTGTAAACTGGACTTGGTCCTATTTCTAGTTTCCTCAAATATTTGGCTACAACTCTCCAAACTAGTGTTTCCAATATTTCACCCACATTTTACTTAGAATGATTGAGAGAAAAAGCTGTCCTTCTCCTGAAGCCCTGCAAACAGAAGCTGAACGATTTGATATAGACTTTAGAAAGACCACAACAACAGTCCATGTTTAGACAATATTTGAGTCTGTTGCTATGTAAGCCAATCAGAAAATTTACCCAAACACTCGATGACAGCATCAGAGACACTTAAAATGTAAAATAGGAAAATTTGTCAGATTGTCGCTGCCTGCCCTCACTCCAGCTGAAGATGCTTTGAGCCTGACATCTAGAAATCTCAACTGGCAGCTCTCAGGATCCAGAGACTGGTTTTATAATTTGTTCCAATCATTAACCATTATTTTTCTTTCACCTCAATAGAAATGCATCTTACTAAAATCCTGACTGCTTGCATATTATAGGCCTAACTTTGGGAGCCCACCTGCATCAGCGCCTCTTGAAATGAATTTAACTGGACTGACCTATTGTCAGGACTAAGGGACTCAATAACATGGAACAATCTACCAACTCAGCTTTTGGACTGTGAAATTTCTTGGAGAAGTTTCAAAGGTGGGAGTGTAGGGGAGCAAAATTTGCCACCCCAAAATGTGTCCTTTTCGCATTAAGATTAATTTAGGCTGATTATTTTTTAAAAATATAAGATCAGAAATGGTGGGATCAAGATGGCAGAGTAGGAAGACTCTGAGTTTACCTCCTCACAGATACATCAAAACTACAACTACAAATAGAACAACTCTAAAAGCAACAACTCTAAAAGCAACTCTAAAAGCAGAACAGCTCTTCTACAATTAAGGATATAAAGAAAAAGCCACACTGAGATGCAGATATCACAAATTTGGAAATCCTCCCTAAGGAACAAGAGGTTCAAGACCCACACTGCACACTCCAGGCCTGGGGACTGGCACCAAGAAAATGAGCACCTAACATAGGAGCACCTAAATATATAAAGCAAATATTAACAAATATAAGGTACGAAATTGACAGTTATGCAATAGTAGGAGACATTAATACCCCAGTTACATCGATTAATAAATTATCCTATCCAAACAGAAATCCAGTAAGGAAACATTGGCCTTAAATGACACATTAGAGAAGATTAACTTAATAGATATCTATAGAACACTCCATCCAAAAACAGAAAACACATTCTTTTCAAGTGCATGTTGAATATTTTCCAGGATAGATCACATGCTAGACCACAAAACAGGTCTCAATAAATTTAAGAGATGGAAACCATATCAAGCATCTTTAGCAACCACAATGGTATGAAATTAGAAATCAATTTAAGGAAGAAAATGGGGGAAAACACAAACATGTGGAGACTAAAACAACATGCTACTATAAAACAAATGGGTCAACAAAGAAATAAAAAAGGAAATCAAAAATACTTTGAGGGAGGGAGGGAGACGCAAGAGGGAAGAGATATGGGAACATATGTATATGTATAACTGATTCACTTTGTTGTAAAGGAGAAACTAACACACTATTGTAAAACAGTTATACTCCAATAAAGATGTTAAAAAAATAAAAAAAATTAAAAAAAAAATACTTTGAGAAAAATGAAAATAGAAACACAACTTTCCAAAATCTATGGGATCAGCAAAAGCAGTTCTAAGAGGGAAGTTTATGGCAATACATGCCTACCTCAAGAAACAAGAAAAATCTCAAACTTAACTTTACACCTAAAGGAATTAAAAAAAGAAGAACAAAAAAACCCCCAAAGTTAGTAGGAGAAAGGAAATAACAAATATCAGACTGGAAATAAATGAAATAGAGACCAAAAACAATAGAAAAGATCAGTAAAGCTAGAAGCTGGTTTTTTGAAAAGATAACAAAATTGATAAACCTTTAGTAAGAATCATCAAGAAAAAAAAAGAGGGAATAGAAAAAAATAGAAATGAGAAGAGAAATTACAACCAGTTTCACAGAAAAACAATCATAAGAGAATACTACAATTATATGCCAACTAATTGGACAACCTAGAATACATAAATTCCGAGAAACATACAACCTACCAAGACTGAATTGTAAAGAAACAGAAAATCTGAACAGACTGATTACTAGGCATTAAATTGAATAATTAAAAACTACCAACAAACCAAAGTACAAGACCAAATGGTTTCACAGGGGAATTCCACCAAACATTTAAAAAAGAGTTAATACCTAAACTTCTCAAATTATTCCAAAAACTTGAAGAGGAGAGAATAATTTTAAACTTATTCTACAAGGTCAGCTTTTCCCTGATAACAAAGATACTCAAAAAAAAAAAATTACAGATCAATATTCCTGATGAACATAGATGCAAATATTCTCAACAAAATATTAGCAAACCAAATTCAACAATACATTAAAGGATCATACATCACAATCAAGGGGGTTTTTATCCTGGAACATGAAAATGGTTCAATATGTGCAAACCAATCAACATGATATGTGCATTAACAAAATGAAGAATAAAAATCACATGTTCATCTCATTTGATGCAGAAAATGCATTTGACAAAATACAACATCCATTCATGAAAAAACTCTTAATAAAGTTGGTATAGAGGAAATATACCTCAACATAATAAAAGCCATTTATGACAAACCCACAACTAACTCCATACTCAATGGTGAAAAGCTGAAAGCTTTTCCTCTAAGATCAGGAACAAGACAATGATGCTCACTCTCACCACTTTTCTTCAAAATAGTATTGGAAGTCCTAGCCACAGCAATCAGACAAGAGAGAAAATAAATACAAATTGGAAAGGAAGAAGTAAAATACTCACTGTTTCCAGATGACATGATTATTATACATAGAAAATCCTAAAGATGTTACAAAAAAATTACTAGACCTCATCAATGAATTCAGTAAAGTTGCAGGATACAAAATTAATATACAGACATGTGTTGCATTTCTATACAGTAATAATAAACTATCAGAAAGAGAAATTTAAAAATCCCATTTACAATCAAATCAAAAAGAATAAAATACCTAGGAATAAATTTAACCAAGGAGGTGAAAGACTTGTACTCTGAAAACATTAAGACATTGGTGAAAGAAATTGAAGACAACACAAATAAATGAAAGTAATTTTTTGTGCTGTGGATTGAACTTAATATTAAAATAGCCATACTATCCAAAGCAATCTAGAAATTCAATGCAATCCCTATCAAAATACTCATGGCATTTCTCAGAGAACTAGAACAAATAATCCTAAAATTTTTATGGAACCACAAAAGACCCAAATAACCAAATTAATCTTGAGAAAGAACAAACCAGGAGGCATTACACTCCCTGACTTCAAAGTATACTACAAAGCTATAGTAATCAAAAGAGTATGGTACTGGCATAAAAACAGACACATAGATCAATGGAACAGATTAGAGAGCTAGAGAGCCCAGAAATAAATCCATACACATGTGGTCAATAAATCTACAATAAAGAAGGTAAGAATAGGCAATGGGGAAAGACAGTCTCTTCAATAAGTAGTTCTGTGACAACTGGACAGCTACATGTAAAAGAATGAAACTAGACCATTTTGTCACACCATGTACAAAAAAGAAACTCAAAATGGATAAAATGCTTAAATTTAAGACCTGAAACCATAAAACTCCTAGAAAAAAACATAGGCAGTATGCTCTTTGACACTGCTCTTAGCCTATTTTTTTCATATGTCTCCTCAGGCAAGGGCAACAAAACCAAAAATGAAAAAAATGGGACAACTATACCAAACTGAAAAGCTTTTACACAGTGAAGGAAACCATCAACAAAATGAAAAGGCAACCTACTGAATGGCAGAAGATATTTGCATATGATATGCCTGATAAAGGGTTAGTGTCCAAAATATATGAAGAACTCATACAACTCAACATCAAAAAAACAAACAATCCAATTAAAAAATGGGCAGAGGAATTTTTCCAAAGAAGACATACAGATGGCCAGTAGGCACATGAAAAGATGCTCATATGTCACTAACCATCAGGGAAATGCAAATCAAAACCTCGATGAGCTATCACCTCACACATTTCAGAATGGCTATCATCAATAAGACAAGAAATAACAAGTGTTGGTGAGGATGTGGAGAAAAGGGAACCCTCATGCACTGTTGGTGTGTTGGTGGAAAGTAAATGGGTACAGCCACTATGGAAAACAATATAAAGATTTCCCAAAAAATTAGAAATAAAACTACCATAAGATCCAGCAATTCCACTCCTGGGTATTTATCCAGAGAAAATGAAAACACTAATTCAAAAAGATATATGCACCCCAATATTCAGAGGAGCCTTATTTACAACAGCCAAGATATGAAAGCAACCCATATGTCCACGGACAGATGAATGGATAATAATAATATATATATTAATATTTAAATATATAAAATCTCTATACACCTCTCTCTCTCTCTCTCTCTCACTCACACACACACACACACACACAATATGGAACACTACTCATACATTAAAAAAATGAAATTTTGCAATTTGCAATAATATGGATGGACCTAGAGGGTATTATGCTAAGTGAAATAAGTCAGAGAAAGACAAATACTATATGTTTTCACTTATATGTGGAATCTAAAAAACAAAACAAATGAACAAATAAAACAGAAACAGACTCATAGGTATAGAGAATGAACAGTTGGTTGCTGAGGGGAAGTGAGTTGGGGGATGGGTAAAAGGGATTAAGAGGTACAAATTACTGGTTATAAAATAAATAATTCACAGGATGTAATGTACATCAAAGGGAATAGAGTCAGTAATATTATAATATCTTTTTATGGAGTGTAATCTATAAAATTATCAAATCACTATGTTGTACATCGGAAACTTACATAAGTCAACTATACTTCAATTTTTAAAAATTAGATAAAAATCAATTTTCAATAAATAAATAAATAACAATGACTCAGAAAGTTTTTCTTGTTACATCCTTCTTTTTTTTTTTTTTTTTTTTTTGTGGTATGCGAGCTTCCCTCCGTTGCGGCCTCTCGCGTTGCGGAGCACAGGCTCCGGACGCGCAGGCTCAGCGGCCATGGCTCACGCGCCCAGCCGCTCCGCGGCATGTGGGATCCTCCCAGACCGGGGCGCGAACCCGGTTCCCCTGCAT
>NC_041219.1:17941332-17966484 GCF_002837175.3 Physeter macrocephalus | reverse complement strand
CCCAGCCGCTCCGCGGCATGTGGGATCCTCCCAGACCGGGGCGCGAACCCGGTTCCCCTGCATCGGCAGGCGGACGCGCAACCACTGCGCCACCAGGGAAGCCCCCTTGTTACACCCTTCTTAACTGCCTCAAAGAATTTAGATAAAGGGCCTGTTCCAGATAAGAGCTATCAGAGAGTTATCTAAAGAGAATATGATCCAGGTATGGTAGGGAAATTCAACATGGCCTAGGATCAAAGTCCACTCTGTCCTACTGCCTCTGCAGGGCCCAACAAACATTTACCTCAAATTTGCTGTTCTATCTCAGTGTGATCTGCCTTCCTCCCCTCTGAAGTCCCAAACCCCTACCCCCAACATCCTCTTTAGTCTTTAACTGAAGACGGTATTTGAGGTGAGGGTTTTGGCCATTTCAGGGGTTACTCAGTTTTCCTGGGTCTCTCCCATGTATACATATTATTAAATTGTTTTTTCTCCTGTTAATCTGTCTCATGTAAATTTAATTCTTAGACCAGCCAGAAGAACTTAAAAGGGAAGAAAAAATGTTGTCCTCATCAACACTTCCATTTATACACAGTAGAAGTCTAACAAGTGCTCAATAAAATAGCCTCTCTGATGGAAACTACTGATTTCTCCTAGTATCAACTCTTTTTAAGTATTTTAGGCTATGAATCTTAATATTTGATGTATAAATTAATTACCTGGTCTTATTTAAAACTGATATTTTTGCCCCAATCCTAAAGATTTTATTTCAGTAAATATGTGAGTTCAGAAACCCCTGAATCTGCATTTGGTCAGATGAGTTGAACAGAGACGGCTCAGAAACTGAACTTGAGAAACTCCCTCGGCTACTCGTTATTGACTTACAGCCTACTATGAGACACACAGGGTTATGAAATGAATTGTTTCCCTCCCCTCCAAATTTATATGTTGAGGTCTTAACTCTCAGTGTGGCTGTCTTTGGAAATGGGGCCTCTAAGGAAGCAATTAAGGTTAAATGAGGTCATAAGTGTAGGGTCCTGCTCTAATAGGATTAATGTCTTTATAAGAAGAGACACCCGGAAACGTACTCTCTCCACACACACACACTCACGCACCTAGGAAAGGCCGTTTTGGGATATGGCAAAAAGGAGGTTGTCTGTAAGCTAGGAAGAAAGTCCTCACCGGAAACGGAATCAGCTGGAACCTAGATCTTGGTCTTCTAGCCTCCAGAACGGTGAGAAAATACATTTCTTTTTTTTGAAGCCACTGTCACCTACAAATTGGCACTTGCCATCTACCTCTACAAGGATCAAATTATGAGCCACTGCAGCTACTGACCAACACCCCCTGAAAGGAGTTCAGGGTGGAGATAGGGAATGAGGCACTCTGTGCTCTGAGAAAAATTGGCAGAACAGGTCTTTCAGATAGATATTTTCAGAAGAAGATTTTATGAGCCCAATTCTTGCATCTCCTCATATCTAGAAAAGCACTAAAATCCTTCATGGTGATATCTGCTCCTTGTGACTAGCAATAACCTTCATGAGACTAGCAGAAAACTTCTGCAGAAAATATGTGCTTGATTGCATGTACTCCCCCTTCACCAAAATCACATATATATTGACCTTCCCCCCCACCCCCCGCCCCTCTTTGGAGCAGTTTCTCAGAGCTACCTAAAACACTGTCTCCTGGGCTATAGCCCTCATTTTGCCCCAAATAAAACTTAACTCACAACTCGCACACTGTGCATTTTTTTTTCAGTTGACACCAACCAATTTGTGGTATTTTACTGTGGCAGTCCAAACAGAATAATATACACAGTTCTCATCAGAAGTTGTTTATTCTGGATCCCTGGAAACTTCTCCAGCCTCCTCCTACTTGTTCCTCTCCTTAGACAACTAATCTCTTCAGACCAGTCTTACTATTCTTCAGTGAACTCATTAACCTACCTGGCTCCCTAAATACTTTATTGCATCTAGGGTATGTAATACATGGAATACAGTTTTCAACACTTCAAATCTGCATAACAAAAAGACATAAAGCTATAGAAATACACAGAAAAAGTGGTAGAGACTAGTCAAGTGGCTGAATCATTCACTATCATTGTAGTCTACTTTTTCCTTCTTAAGACTTTCAAATTGGATTCAATTGGTACTGAAATATTATATTCTTAGCCTGGGATCAATGCATAAATTCCAAGAACACTCAAATATTGTTTGTAAAATGTTGGGTACATAGAAGTTTCTCTGGTGAAAGAATCTCAGTGGGATCTACTGACAAGACTTCCCTTAAGGTATAAAAATCTACCTACTTGAATTACAGAATGTGCTTTTCCAGGTGTTAGATATATGAATAAAAGTTTTCATTTTCAACTTAACCTGGTAAAATAGTCCCACGACAAAAGAAAAAAGTCACCTGTAAAATGTTTAGAAGCTTAGGGTTTAACATAGAGAAGGAAAAAGAAGAATAAATGTAATAGACTATTTCAAGTCCTGTCGCCTCCTTGGATCTTTCCTGAACTCTCCAATTCAAGTGTTGTCATCTGTTCCTCAAATACTCTATTTTCTTCTGTTTGTGCTGCCCAATTGATGCTTATACTCCATATCCAGCTATTGCCAGTTTAGTTTTCATTAGCAGATATTCCTTCACCTTTGTAATACTTATAAGATGCAGGTTGGAAACCTTGCTGGAATCGTGAATAAAGTCAAAACAATGTTTGAGAGAAAACCTGCACAATGGCTAGAGAACAGGATTTCTTTTTTTAATGCAAACAGTACATTAAAAAGAAACAAGCCTGGAAAGGAGTCACTTCTGCTAAACCTCACCCAGACTTAGTATCTAACCCAACTGCAGTTTCAGCCTCTCCCAGGAATGGAATTTTAAACCAATCAGTGTGGAATTTCCTCGTCAGCGCTAATGAGGTAATCTGCATGATAAGACTCCCTGCCCTTCCCTCTAAGGAAAGGTTACTCAGCCTGAAACAATTCCTTCTTGGTTTGGTTTTGTTTTGTTGCTGATAACCTCCTTGTCCCACCTTATATCTAGAAAAGCCTTCCAATTTGCAAAACTCCTTGGAGCACCTGTTTACTAGGTGGGTTGCTGCCAGATTCATGAATCATTGGATAAAGCCAATTAGATTTTCAAATTTACTCAGCTGAATTTTGTTTAACAATACATGTTCTCTTTTCATTGGACCTAAAGGTACTGTTTATAAGCTGCAGTGTCTTAGTCATGCAACAATCTATACTGTCATGGAAAGAAATGAGTGAAACAATGGAATATTATCTATCAAATTTAAAGACAAGAAAAAGTTTCAAGAATAACAATATTTAAAAGCAACAATTACCTTCTATAACCAAACTGACAATGGTATTAGAGTACACGTCATGAATTTGACCATTTGAGGCTATAATAAGGTAAGTTCAAATCAATTGGCTTCATAAAATCAACTTTTCTTGATAATTGAAAGAAAAGTAAAACATTTAAAGGGAGCAATATAGAAAAACAATTTTTAACAGGGAATATCAATCTTTAACAGGGAATATCATTTGAGAAGCTGAAAGATATAATTTGAGAAAAAGAGTTTGAAAAAGTTTTAAGTTTGCCTTATGTAGTACTGATTCTACTGTTTAGCAAACATTTATGGTGGATTTCCTGAAGTCACTTTACAAAAACAAAAAAGAAAATTGGGGCTAAAGCAATTTTTTCGATTTGAAATTCTTTTAGAAATATTATAACAAAAACAGAAGAGACTTTATCAAGACACTGAATTAATTAAAGCTAATTTCGATCTAAAATCCTAAATCGAGCTCATCCAATGTTGCCTCTTAAGGTTTGCAAAAATTTTCAAAAGTAATTTTAAAGCATTTTTTGCAATGGAAATTTGTTTAACACTATATGAGAATATATAGCCCTGATTAATAACAACTTAACATAAATAAAATCAACTATGCCATAGTAATCTTTTTAAAGAAAATACAAAATAATCTTTACAGGTAATTAAACATGACATTTAAATTAGTTCATGATCTATAACTGACAACTCACAAGAAAATAATCTTGGATTGGACCACATCTTAATTCTTGAGTTTTCAGTGTGTTTTTACTACAAGGGAGCTTTATTTAAAGTTTGATAAAAAAGGAAATGCTAATACTCTAACTATAAATTCAATATTTGATGTCATTTATATTACTTAGTTGTAATTGGAATGTGGGTAATTATGAATTTACAGCTGACCCTTGAACAATTTGGGGGTTAGGGATGCCCACCCTCTGAACAATCGAAAATCTCATATAACTTATTATCGTCAGCCCTTGGTATCCAGGGTTCCTCCTCATCTTCAGATTCAACCAACTTGGGTCATATTTACTATGGAAAAAAAATCAGTGTATAAATGGACCTATGCAGTTGAAACCCGTGTTGTTCAAGTGTCAACTGTATCTTCTGTTATCAAATTAGTTCTTCTTCCCCACAGATTAAATGTCCCTGAAGGACAGCTTGAAAGAAAAATAGTGAGAAAGATGACACAGTACTGATTTAAATGAAAGCTAGATAACAGCAGCCCCTTGGAAACAATTCAAATAACTTGGTATGGGAATAACTTGGATTCTCACATAAAGTATAAAATTGAGAGAGGCGGTATGACTAGGAAGCAGCTATCTGGCAGCCCTAACATTTCATACACTTTCAAAATGAAGAAACCACTAAGTTTCTTCTTCCATTTGAGAAATCACAGTGTATGGCTATCAGTTGGGCCCAGAATAACCTCTCAAAAAGACTGAGGTTGACTTCCATTTTTAACAATATGTCAGACTAGTCCTAAGAAATCTTCTGGTACACAATACCTAAGAAGAGTGCACATGTGGTGACCTAGACGGGTGGGATGGGGCGGTGGGGAGGGAGGTGTCAGAGGGAGGGGATATACGTATACATATAGCTGATTCACTTCGTTGTACAGCAGAAACTAACACAACATTGTAAAGCAACTATACCCCAATTAAAAAAGCAAACAAACCAAAAACGCTTAAAAATATTCACTGATGAGCTGGCAGAAAAATAAGGGCAATTCTCTGAAGCCAGAATTGTCAGCAAAGTACAAACCCATAAAGCCCTGAAGCACTAGCAATGGCATTCCCAAGGATTTGATTTTAATTGACCATAAGCCTGACTTAGGGGAGCATTAAAAAAAAAGTTTAGGTCCCCTGAAAGTTGGGAAGTCAGAATGGAGACCTCCACATAATGCTGGACACCAGAAAAGCATTCAACTTTGCTGGATGTGACAGAAACAGTATTGTATGTTGATCATAATCCTTTCTCTTCCTGGGCACAGAGGAAGGCCCATTTTCCACCCTCCCTTGCAGTTTTTTGGGGACTGTGTGACAGCATTCTGGCCAGTAGGATGTGGGTGGAAATGTTGTTCTCTATTTCCAGACCTGGCCCTCTAGAGGTAATGTATTCCACATAGTACAATTTAAAAATGTGAGAGGACAGCCCACTCGACATCAGACTTGGCATGAGGAAAATAAACCTTCATTCTCTTACAGCCATTGAAATTTGGGAGTTTACTTTCAACTACATTTAGTCTAATTTTGATTATTTAAATAATTCAACCAGGAAAAAAAAAAACGTGCTCCACAGAGAGAAATAATTGGAATATCTGCCCTCAATAGGATACGATGCTGAAATTAATACTCACAGTTGTGTTGGGGGAAAAAAAAAAAAGAGTCCAAACAAAAATTAGAGTGGCCTCAAATTGTTAGACCCCCCCACCAGGTACGTTGCAGATGAAATACAAATTCTCTCTCTGCAAACAAACTTTAAATCTAGGATCAAATATTCTCAAAGATACAATTCCAGGATTATTTTACAATAAAAATAATAAAACAAAGGAGACAAGCCGCCATGCACAAGAGAGCAGAAAAAATAAACTGCAGAAGTAGAAATGCAAAAGCAACAATTATTAGAACTATCACAGGGATAATATGTTTCTATTAATACTATATTAAATGCTACATTAGAATTGTAATTAAACAGTAACAGAGTTTTGAGATGTACCATGCAGATTTGGAAAGAACCAAATGTAATTTCTAGAAATAAAAATGTAATAATTGAATTTAGAAACTCCAGATTAGACACTAATTAAATTCTGAAGAGAGGATAAATGAATTGAAGAGATATAAAAATAATATTTAGAATGTAGCACAGAAAACAAGAAATAAAATATAAAAGAAGGGTGAAGAAAATAAGATAGTCGTGTGTTCTAAAATATGTTTATAAAAGTTGACCCTAGTGATTGGAAATAGAATTAAACAGAAACTCTGGAGATTTAAATCTCTTTGAATCAATTTAACAGCAGAATAGATATAGTTATACAAAGAACTAGTAAGCTGGTGGGTAGGTCAGAAGAAATTATTCCTAGTGAAACTTGCGGGAAACGATGCAAAATACAGATGAGAGTAAAAGATTTAGAACATGTAGTGAAGCAATATAATAAACATTTCATTGGACTTCTAGGAAACCCAGAGAAAAAGGGCCGAAGGAATATTCAGACATAATAAAATTTTCCAGAATTGATAAAAGCCTCCTATTCTAGATTCAGGAAGCAAAATACATCCTAAGCACAATAAAATAAATAAATCTATAGTCAGAGCCATCCAAGGAAACTGAAAAACACCAAACGTAAAAAGAAGATTTTAAAAGCCCATCAGAAAAATAGAACAACTTACAAAGAGCTTACATTTCACCAACAATATATTTCTTAACAATGGAAGGCAAGAGAGCGTTGGATTAAATCTTCAAGAGAGAAAATTCAGTGTATACCCAATTTAACCATATTTCAAGAATTGTGGTGAATTAAAGACATTTCTATGTAAACATTTACTAAGAATATTACCACCAACACACACTCCTTAAAGGAACTTCTAAAGAAAGTACTTCAAGAAGAAACTGACCCAGAAGAAAAGCTAAGTTGTAATAAATAAATTCAATTCAAATAAATCATTGAAAGCTTGATTTTACCAAACCACAATATTAACAATGTATAACTGATGTAGTTAAGAACTAATGACAAGATTTCTGTTTTAAAATACGTCAGGACAAGAAAGCACTTTTGCTGCAAAACTGCCCAAAACCAGATAAGTTATAAATATATTTTAAAAGCATCAGAGAACTTTAGAAGCAACAAACTAAAATTCCGGAAAGAAGAAACACTTTTTTGTGAGCAAGGATTTTTCTCTTTCTTTCCCCTGCAGGCATTTTCTAACCCTGGGTGCTTGTGGAGGCTCTGGCTTGATCAGTCAGGCCCTTGGCTACAGAAAAGAGAAACTAGCAAAAATTTTAGTGACTCTGCAGGAGTAGTGGAACAAACTGGAAACCTGGGGGTTTTCAAACTCGCAACTGCTCTTCCTCACAGAACATTTGCTAAGTTTTGGTGCTATGCAGGAAGCTGAGAACTAGGCCAAAAGCTTCCGGCAGGCAAAGTGAAATCTCCAGAAGTCTTGTGGAAATAACTTAACTCAAATATACTACTAATCTTACCTTCAAGGAATTGGCCGTATTTTGAAGCAAGGTAAGCTGGAAGACTGAAGAGCTGGGTTGATATCTCTGAAGGACCTATTTGAATTTTCTGCAGTCTTCCAAACTGGAGGAGACAGAGACTTACCGACTTAGAATCAAAACCCTGTGCAGGCAGAGAGGGAGCACACAAACATGATGAGCAGGCGTAAAGCAGAAGTAGGCTGGGTTTACATAAAACAGAAACCCAGCCCCAACTTTAATTAACGACTGATTGGATTCAGGTGCTCCAACCCTCACTCTATTTACCAACAAAGGAAGACAACATAATGTAGAGCCTCAAGAGTTATAGCGCAATGTCCAACAAGCATCAAGAAATTACTACGAGTGTGGAGACGAGAAACTATGACCAACTCTCATGAGCAAAGGAGAGGAGAGATGAGCCAGATACTGGAGTTAGCAAACAAGGCCTTTCAGAAACCTGTGGTTAATGTTAAAAAAAAACAACAGAGAAAAAGAGAGGCAAAGTAGATCAAAGGGTGGAGAATTTAAAAGAGAATTAAAATCTATAAAAGAGAATGAAATGAACATTCCGTAAATGAAAGAAAGAAAATATCTGAAGCTAAGTAATTAATGAGTCGAACAGCAGACTGAACCGCAGCTGAAAACAGTGACTGGAACTAGGTGCTAGTGAACTAGAAATTAGTTTTTAAAAAACTGAAGCAAAAAAAAGGGATGAGAAAGCACACACATATAAAACTGTAACAGATTGTGGGACATTGTCTTTGTTCAGGTGCCCCAGAGAAAGGACTTTGATGAAAAGATTTGCATTCAGGACATTTAATAGTGAGAGCTCTCCAGAAAAACATTGTTAGGAAGCTAAGCATGATTGAGCAGAGGGAGAAATTGAACTGAAATTCAATTGCAACAGAGGCCTTAGTCAATCCTGTAGAAGTTTTGGAACTGGGATGGCCCTTCAGAGATGTCCCACATTGAGACAAGGAAGCTGGGCATTTTAACCTCCATGTTGCACCTGTCACTGAATGCAGTATCCTCTGCGAAGGAGCCATAAACTTGGGCAGAGCTGCTCTCTTTGGCTGCCAGCCATGCCGAGCAGGGCCTCAGCTGTGAGTTGTCAGAAGTCAACATTCCTAGCGGCTGGGGGAATGAGCGAGGCATCTGGATTCACCAGAAGCTGGTTCCCCATAGCCTCCAGGATTGTCCACACTTGGAGCTACCTGCTTCCTGTAAGTTCACCTCCCTGGAAACAACTCCAGGATTCTGGTTTATCTCTTTTCCTGTGTAAATTTGCAAGCACAAAGTTAGTGGACATATTACAGCCCTCACGATTGCAACAGTTCCTGGAGATATAATTGACATTCATTGTCTCTCTACTCTACTGACCATTCCAGATTCACTCTTGGCTACCCCATCTACTGGTTTAGGTGCTTTATGTGTGGGGTGACAAACACTTATTCTGAGCAGCTGTTCACTAAGCCTTTCTCTAGCCGTGGCTGCTGCCCTCATCCATTCACCATCAACATTGGACAAAGAAATGACAAAGGACACACACCTAGATCATTTGGGTGGTAAATATAGTCTCTTCCACCTTCATCGTGTAACAGAAGCTCTAACTTCGCCTAAGGATTAGAGTCAATTACCCTTGCCAATATAGTGACTTCTTGTCTGCTGGTCTCTTGGAATGAGAAACACAAAGTGATTAGATGGCAACCATGGAATAAAAGTTCTTAGGAATCTGTGTCCCCTGATGGAAGCATTCCTTCCCTGGGAACCAGGCTCTCTATCAACTTAGAATTGGGGGTTCAGTTAATATAAAATCCCCAAGTAGATCATCGAGAGTGATGGTAAGTGAGGCCACTCCTGTTTCCAGTTCTTGGTTCTAGTTCCTTGCATTCTAACTACTCAGGACAGAGCACCTTTTCATGGTTGCTAGTTAGGGTGTATGCTGTGTCCTGGAGGATGGGGCCCAATCCTTGTAGAATACCATCTTCCAGGCAGTACTCAGGTCGTACCCTTAAAATCCATTCCACTGCTATAGCAGGCCAAAAATTTCTGGGTGGTTTGGTAGGTGATCGGACCAGTGGATATCAAGTCATGTGCTCACAGCTACAACTCCTCTGCTTTAGAGGGGTTCTTAGTATGAGGCACATTATATCACATATCTTCTCAGAGAATCAAACAACTATAAACCCTCATAGAGGGGTGCTGCCTAAGGCTCTCTGCAGGCGAGTTAAACAAACAGGAGTATGGAATACATGTCAGTTCCAGACAAATCACTGTCAAGACAAATCACTGACTTCCAAGATGTAAGGAATCTGGTGTACTCAATTTCCTACCAATTAACTCTTTGGTCTCCTTCAGGGATGGCGCCAGACTGAGGTACAACAATGGTCTCTTGCTGGCAGGTAAAACATTCATTCACCAGTAGCACCCTTGGTGAATGGGAGCCCATGCAAACCGCATCCTAGCCACTATTGCTATTTCATGTCTGAGCCCACTGTGCTAGTAGCAGAATGGTGGGGGACAGAGGTTGGCTGGCATCAAGTTTTTTTGTCTATTTTGCTGTTTAATGTCTACTGTGTCAGTTTTCCATGTATTGCCTCTTAGCTCTGAATGTCCCTTTCAGTATATGCATTGTAACCAATAACAGGTTCCTTTAAGATTTTCTCCTTTAAAATGAGCTTGATGATGGGGCTTCCCTGGTGGCGCAGTGGTTGAGAGTCCGCCTGCCGATGCAGGGGACACGGGTTCGTGCCCCGGTCTGGGAAGATCCCACATGCCGCTGAGCGGCTGCGCCCGTGAGCCATGGCCGCTGAGCCTGCGCGTCCGGAGCCTGTGCTCCGCAACGGGAGAGGTCACAACAGTGAGAGGCCTGCGTACCGCAAACAACAACAACAACAACAACAAAAATGAGCTTGATGTTAAGCTTTCTTGGTACAGGGTGCTAGAGAAATCTTACAGGAAGAAGAGAATTCCTGGAATATTCAGTGTGGGCTGGGGGTCAGCAGTGTGGAGGGGAGGACATCCAAATAGCCTACCCCAGTCATAGGCCTAGTGCATCTTCACTGCATTGCCTCAAGGCTATTTCAAATTTCATATTCTCTACCATAATCAACCCACAGTGAACTTGTTCACTTTCTCATCCCACCCTGGTTCACTATGTTGTGGCCATCATGCCAATTGGATCTGCTGAGTAGGATATAGCTAGCACCTTGGGAAATTATCAGTACCAGAAGGAAATAAACTCTATACCATTTCTGAGGCCCAGCAGCTTAGTCAAATTTCTAGAGGTTCAATGATCTACAAAGTGCTAGGAAATTCCCTTTAAGAAAAATTGTTATACCCACCTCCATTTAGCACTGAAGAAGAGTCATAATGTTTACTAGGCATTTTCGGATTTTGAAGGCAAAAGTTACATTTGAGTGTTCGGCTCTGATCCATTAAACAAGTAACCATAAGTCTGAGAGTTACAGGGCTTAAAGCAAAAGAAGACTCTACATTAAGTCTGACCCATAGTGAAATGTGTTTATCAATTGGATTTTATGACCCAGCAAGTCCAATGATATTTAAACTGTCCAGGGCAAGGAGGGCTCTGTACAGAGCCTTTAGCCAACCCAAATAGGAGAATCACATTGCAAACCCCCAAGCAATAGAAGTAAAACCATATCCTCTTCTGCAAACAACAACTCTGCTTGCTACTAGGTCCTGGAAAAGACTGAATATCCCATCAGAGAGCATCCAGAGACCTTGAAACATGTCATGGACTGTTTTTTTTAACTGAATTAGCAAGTTTTAGTTCAGTCATGCAAATCAGCAACTCAAAACCAAGTGGAAATGGTATAAAAGATGTCAAGCTAAAGCAAGCCTTCAAAGGCACAAGTAAGTTGAATGACCAAATGGCTCAGATGTCTGCAGCAACTAATCCTGCTACATTGCCCCTTCTGCCTTAACCCACACTTACAGCCTTATAAGATTTCCTTAATGATCAATTGACAAGAAAAAGCATAGGCCAGGTTTACAGACAATATTAAGAAGATACCACAAGATATTACAGTAAAATGGTTTATGTTGATACAACAGAATACTATTCAACAGTAAAAATGAATGAATGGTAACTACATGCATCAAATAGATTCATCTAGAAAATGTAAATCGTTGAAATACTTTATGTAGAAGAGTATATTTAGTATAACTCCATTTATAAAAACTTATAAGGCCAGAAAGCTAAAAATTAAAATATTTGGAGATACATGAGAGAAAAGCAAGGCATGATTAATACAAAGTGTAGGATATGTATGCTTTTGTATATGTGGGGTGAGCAGTGGCAGTAATTCTGTTAGAGAAACACAAAGGCCTTCAAAGGAATTGGTGATGTTATATTTCTTAAGCTTATGATGCATATATGAGTATTAATCTTATTGTCATTCTTTTTGCTAGTGGCTCTCAATTCAGGCTGCACTTTGGACTCATCTAGAGGTTAAAAAACCAAGAACAAGACCCCAAAACTGATGCCCTGGCACCGATTGATTGATCCTGATGTGTTTGCATTCAAATGCTTTCCAAGTGATTCTAATACATAACTAGGTTTGAGAAACATTGCTTTGCACTCTTAATATACTCTTTTGTATTTTTATATATTTCATATTTTTGTAGAAGACCAAAGATACCGGAAATGAAACAATTCTCTACTTAAACTTGTTGTGATGTATTGACCCATTATGCTCCATGCTCCATGGCAGCCAGGTCATGTGTTAGTTTATTGGCCTTTAGAGACAAGCCACATAAATGTTCTCATGAGGTAATGACTATTCCCAGCCTAACTCAGTCAACCCCGTTTGCTCCTCTTTAATCATCACCTCATCTGCTGATGAATTCTACCCTGGCTTAGCAAACTTCCTACATCAAAAACACAGGCATTTTTCTTTGTGCTCTCTAGGTATTCTCTGATTTTGTACGTTTCTCTTTTCTCTCTTATTATTTCACTTTTCCCTGCCTTTATGCCTTCAGGCTGTATCACTGTGGCTTTCTTCTTCCCTTGCTGACAATCCCATTTAGTGCTTTTTCCATTACCTTTCCTTCATGGAAATGTCTAAACATTGACTTAGGTCTCTTTCTAAATGAAGATTATTTTAGAAAGAAAAGAAGAGTTAAAATGCATTAACTAAGGACCTTGTCTTTTGAACTGGTAAAAGAAAAAAATAATTTAATGAGGATATTAACTCTGATAGCCCTGCCTCAGGTTTTTCTCTACTTTTATAAGTTCCTAAAAATTATACAGGAGTGGAATCAATAGCTAAGATCTTAAAGGTCACTTCTTCAGCATGGTACTTTAATATCACTAAGAAACAGTATATTTTAAATATCCTTGAATCCAAATCAAAGATATCAAATGTGTAAAAGTGAAAGTATGATCATTTAGGATGAAACTCAAGGAACTGAGCCCAATAAAATCAATACTAGCTTTATTTTTATCATGTAAGCAAAGTGTGAACATTCAAGCTAATAACACATTGGGGAAATTTAAGACATGAAACATTTCAAATTCCCACTACTGAATGTGAGATGCTTAAATGTTAACGGTATGCTGAGAATAACTGCGATTTTTTACCAGCATTTTTGAGAACTATACTGGGACATTTCATAGCTTATGCAAGCTATTCCAAATGAAATATTTTTCTAACACCTTTGAAGGGCCACTTTGTCATCCTGAATATTTAATAAAAATAGAAATAGAATAATTTCTGAAATGGCTCTAATTTTTCAGATATTTTAATTTATTTTGAGTGCAAGCATCTTGAAAAGAAGGAAATATACGAGGTTTATTCAAATATTTATGAAATTTTCCAAACATTTTATCAAAATATTTAATAGAAACAAAGGTTAGAGATCATAGTTTTCCAAACATAATAGCATAACAAGAAAAATACCAGTTGCCAAGAAACTAGAATAATTACGTAAAAGTAGTTAACCTTTGAGATAAGACTGATTCATTTAAGTATGTTTCAAAAGATTCCTAGCTTCCAGACAGGAAACTTGTATAGGTCAAAATAGTCTTTTCAGGAATGAAACTAAGATTAGGCAATTAACCTTTTAATCCACTTACCAGTTCAAATTCCCTTCATTTTAAAGTTATACAGGCAGCACAAAAACTCCAAAAGTTGGAGTTTAAAAGAGTTTTTATGAAAGAGAGTGATTATGGTGGTGTGTGTGTGTGTGTGTGTGTGTGTGTGTGTGTGTGTGTGTGCAGAGGATTTGGTAATTAAAAGTAAAAAAGACAAGGCTATGTGAGGAGATGTTTACCCTATAAAGATACATTTTTAATGAAGGTTGAATTTGAGGTCATTATTTTTATGCCTCAATAATTTAAGGTGGTGATGAGTATTATATCCTGGATTAATATATATATATATATATATATATATATATAAACATTACACTTGGATAAACAAAAATACCTACTTAATTACCTAGTAGAATCCAGTGAGATACATACAAAGATGACCTAGGGCAGAACTAAAGCACATAGTGTATTCTTTGAAGTGGATGTGAGAAGAAGGTGAATATATCAAATAGTGTCAACAAGGAAGTGTCAGAATCTTTATGCTTCTATACAATTGGAGATATTTGCTTTTAGCTTAAGTAGACCTCAAATAGGTACATTTCAAACTAAAACAACTTTTAAATGTTCAACTTTTTCTGATAATTTAGAGACTAAAATTAGCTCAAACAACTAGAATATTGACTATCTCACATAACATGGCATCCAGAGGAGAAGCAGACACCAGATTGGTTGAGGCAACAGCACAATTACATTTTTCAAGGCTCAGTTTGGGACTTATCTTTTTCTCAACCTTTCTGTAGTTCCATCCTTCATGTCGTCTTCATGTTAGGGCTCATAGTAAGGTGGCTGCATAATTTCCAGGTGCTGGATCCAGATCCAGCAACATGCCTACAAAGAAGGCTCTTTTAAGAGTAAGAAATATTTTGCCTAGAATCCTCCAGAACTTCTAATATTTCATGAGACAAAATGGCCATATTCTTTTTGGAACAAGTCACTGACAAGGGGTAATTTAATACCATGTGGCTAGCCTATTCATTTGGGGTAGGGATTTTGGGGAGAAAACTCTAGTATTTACTACATATTTCAGCACATATGGTATTCATTATTTCATTTATTTAATAAATACTTCTTATCTTAGGTGTCTATTGTGTGTCACTAGAGATATAGTATTAAACAATGCAGTCATTGGTTTGATCTCATGCAGTTAACAGTCTAGCTGGAAAGGTAGATAGTTTTTAAATTTTTAGAAATAATTGAATGACTAAATTTTTAAAAATACTGTTGGATCTAACAAAATACGGATAAGATATATATGTGAAAAACAATCAAGCTCTGCTAAAAAAACAAAACAAAACTCAAAGAATTAAATAAATGGAGAGATATTCCACGCTCATGTATAGCAAACTCAGTACTGTTAAGATGTCAGTTCTTCCCAACTTGATCTATAAATTCAATGTAATCCCAATCAAAATCTCAGTAAGTTATTTTGTGGATATTGACAAACTGATTTTAAAGTTTATATGGAGAGTAAAAGACCTAAGTAGCCAACACAATATGAATGGAGAATAAACTCGAGCACTGACACTACCAGACTTCAAGACTTACAATAAATCTACAGTAATCAAGACAGTGTGGTATTTGTGAAAGAACAGACAAATAGATCAATGGAACAGAATAGAAATCTCAGAAATAGATCCACATATAGTTAACTGATCTCTGACAAAGAAGCAAAGGCACTATAATGGAGCAAAGATAGTATCTTCAACAAATAGTGCTAGAACAACTGGACATCCATATTGCAAAAAAGTGAATTCAGACACAGACCTTATACCCTTCTCAAAAATTAACTGAAAATGGGCGACTGACCTAATGTAAAACACAAAACTATAAGAACCCCCTAGAAGATAAGGTAGGAGAAAATCTAGATGACCTTGAGTATGACAATGACTTTTAGATACAACACCAAAGTTGTGATCAGTGGAAGAAATAATTGATAAGCTGGACTTCATTACAATTAAAAACTTCTGCTCTCCAAAAGACACGGTCAACATAATGAGCAGATAAGCCATAGACTGGGAAAAAAAACTTGCAAAAGATATGTCTGATAAAGGACTGTTATGCAAAATATCTAAAGGATCCCTAAACTCAAGAATAAGAAAACAAACATCCTGTCTAAAAAATGGGCCAAAGACTAGCAGACACCTCACCAAAGAAGATATATAGAGGCAAATAAGCATTTGAAAAGATGCTCCACATCATATGTCATCGGGGAAGTTAAAATTAAAGCAATTAGATACCATTATGTATGTATTAGAATGGCCAAAATCCCAAACACTGACAACACTAACAACTGATGAGGATGTGGATCAATAGGAACTGGAATGTAAAATGATACAGCCACTTTATTTTTTTAAATTTTTTAACATCTTTACTGGAGTATAATTGCTTTACAATGGTGTGTTAGTTTCTGCTGTATAACAAAGTGAATCAGTTATACATATACATATGCTCCCATATCTCTTCCCTCTTGCGTCTCCCTTCCTCCCACCCTCCCTATCCCACCCCTCTAGGTGGTCACAAACCACCTAGTTGATCTCCCTGATACAGCCACTTTAGAAGAGGGTTTGGCACTTTCTTACAAAAGCTAAACATCTTACCATACAATCCAGCAATCAGTCTCTTTGGTATTTAGCCAAATGAGTTGAAAATTATGTCCACACAAAAACTGGCACACTGATATTTATAGCAGCTTTATTCATAATTGCCAAAACTTGGAAGTAACCAAGATGTCCTTCAGTAGGTGAATGGATAAAAAGACCCCAGTACATCTGGACAATAGAATATTATTCAGCACTAAAAAGAAATGAGCTATCAAACCATGAAAAGACATGGAGAAATTTTACATGCCAATTACCAAGTGAAAGAAGCCAATCTGAAAAGGCTATATGCTGTACGATTTCAACCATAGGACATCTGAAAAAGGCAAAACTATGGATACGGTAAAAAAAAAAAAACAAGTGGTTCTAGGGGTTGTGAGAGAGGGAGGAATGAATAGTCAGAGCACAGAAGATTTTTAAGGCAGTGAGACTACTTTTTTCTGTGTGCTATTAGGCTGGATACCTGTCATTATACATTTGCCAAAACACATAGAATGAACACCACCAAGAGTAAACCCTAATGTACACTATGAACTTTGGGTGAGTATGAACAATATAGTTTGTTCATGGATTGTAACAAATGTACCACTCTGGTTCAAGATGTTGATAGTGAGGGATGCTGTGCATATGTTGGGGCAGTGTGTACATGGGAACTCGGTACTCTGCCCAATTTTTCTGTGAACTTAAACCTGCTCTAAAAAATAAAGTCTATTTTCTGACCCCCCCCGACTTCAATCAACTAAAGCTTGGACACTGTCAACCTCTGCCTCAATTCTATGCTGAATTTTCCTCTGCTCAGGCCCCTTCATGAAAATGCATGTACCCTTAGCTTAAAACTTCCCCAATTTCGCTGTCTGAGGAGACACTTCTTTGGGAAGTGTTCTCCTTACTTGCTGCAAGTAATAATAAATCCTTCCTTCTCCCTATCTTTGGTTTGGTTGTGCCTACTGGTTTGACACTCCTCAAGAAGCGAGCCCAGTTTTTGGGTAACAGCTAGGACAATGATGTCACATAACATATGCTTACTAAAGGTTAAGAATGAATAAATGTCAAGCATTATGCTACTTGCTACAAATAGAATGGCAACCAATATAAATACAATCCCTGCTTTCAGGGAGCTTACGATTGAGAAGATGAATAATAAAATAGGAAGTTACCCTACAATAAGTGTGGCAAGCCGTATGTTAAAGGGAATATAGTGTGCAATGTTTTTTTTTTTTTTTTTACCTTATCACTTTTTTCTGGGGTCAGAGAGTTTGCAGTTTGCATCGTTCTATGAATTAACTGTAATGACTATTGTTACAGTTCACCCCCAAATGTTTGAAGGTCCATATTATTAAATCACTTGTTGCCGTCCCTATTTGAGATTGTTCTCATCTCCACACTCCATGTCAATGTTGTATATACAACACTCCAGCCATGCAATAGACTTACAATTAACTGGTCTCTCCACTGGTGACGTCTAGGCAATAACATTATTGATGGAGATATTAGAGAGGCCAGTTATAGAACTAAAATAAGTCTGGGGTTTCTACATGGATGATTCACATTCATTCAGTTGCTGCTATCATTTTCATATCTTCAATTTGATTATAAACTTCCTCAAATCACTGTGACTGGTATATATTAGTGGCCTAATTAATATTTGGTGAATAAATGGACTGAAGCTCTATTGGTATCACACTGTAAATACCTCCCAAGGACAGGTGAACTGGATTCAGTTCTCTTCTGTTATTAAGCACTCCATCAATGAATAGTGTACTGCCTGAGTAGCAGAATTTGGCAAGTGTTTAATCCTACACTGTTGGCACAATCCTTTGGCTGTGTTCCAGTACTGTGTTCTTCTAGCAAGCTTAAAATCAGTAATAGGAGGGTTAGTTCTGGAATCTTCTCAATCCTTAAACTGAAATTGACTGCTCTGTAATAAAAAAAAGTCACCTTTGTCTACTTATTTATATACCTTTTAGGAAACAATGCTTGAATGTGTGTATTTTGTATGCATAGTATCTATAAAATTTACAACCATCTTTGCACATGGACAACAGTTTCTTGTAGAGCCGTTCAATTTTTTTTCTTGTTTCCACAGAAAATCTGTGCCCCAGTCTTGGACTTCTTTCTTTTTTCTTCCTTCATGACACTGTTTAGAACACTGAGGATGTTTGCCATGATAAGAGGATTCCAGCAAGGACTTGTCATAAGCAATTGCATACAATTTGGTTGAGTATGAGGTTGTGGGTGTGGATTTTGTTCTTGACATAATGTCTCTGCTAAATTACTGACAGTAGCTTGTGGCTGTTCTGATTGTTCAGGAATATCAAGCCCTGAAATATATTCTACTCTTCTTTTTGATGTCTAGAGACACACTAATTACTTTTTAACTGATTCTTTCCCTTTCAGGCTCATTTCTTGTCTCAAGCAAACTCTGTTATTTCCTTACTTATCCCTCTGTTTCTTATTCTCTGCCTTAAATGTACTTTCTTTCCCAAAAGAAAAGACATTTTTTCTTTTACGTTTTTTTCCTTATGATTCCACAAAGAGCAAGTGCTATGAAATACTGTTTTCCAAGAATAACCTAAGGATGATTCCATGGCTCAACTGATTTGAACCAGAAGTTCCATCCGTCTTATTTTCTTATATGTGAACTTCAATGGATAGTTTCCTCCGGAAATCTCATTTATTTTTTCTGACATTTTTCTTGAACTCCTTTGGTGCTAAAAGGTCTAATAATAATATAAATAATAATTACAATTTATCTTTCATCTATAAATTTAACAGAAAGTATCTGACAAGTAAGCACATGTGCATATATTTCTTTGAAATTTTAATACAGTTTGTATTTAGTTTTAGGAGTAACTGGCCTTTTAAAAATATTTGCATAGCACTTTCTTAACTTTAGAATTAGTTTTTGTAATATCTGCTAGATCAATGTTCATCAAACTTTAACGTACATATGAATCACCTAGGGATCTTGTTGAAATATAGATTCTGATTCAGTAGGCTTGAGGAGGGCCTGAGATCCTGGATTTTTAACAAGTTTCTGGAGGATGCCAATGTTATAATATGCACTGCTATTTCAATGGCAGAGTGGTAGATAGTAAAAGTTACAAAAGAGCAAAGACCTTGACATCTTTGCTCATCACCACATCTGTTTTATCTACTGTAGGGTCTACTACATGCTTGGTTTTAAATAAATATTTATTAAGAGAATAATGAGCTCCCCAAATCATCCACGCAGCACTGGGAGAGAGTAATGGCAAACACTATGCTCCAACTTTACAGAAGTTCCAAAAAGTTAAGTGATCTGTCAGAACCATAGCTTAATCTGATTGTGCTATTAACAAAGGATAGTAACTGCTCCATTTTCCAGTGTCTGCTTACTTAATTTTACCTTAGAAGATGCCAGAGTTTCCAGTGATTTTGGAGTACATAACTCTGCATTTGATTTCCATGAGTTGCGGATGAAGTCGTCCAGGAGGAAGCTAATTTATCTTTGAAGTGCTTTTATATCCACTCATGTGGTCATGTATAAAAGCCCTTGTAAAACTCTGCATGGGTTTTCCCAGAGACCATTTGAATGGTAAAATTGGGGAATATCTTTTAGGAGGGAGGAAGATTTAACATTCCAATTAAAAAATAGGATTCTTTTAGCATGACCCTGTCACTCCTCCTAAAAAAATCCACAAAGTACAAAAATTCAAGGATATGATCACCTTGTTAAATTTGGATTTGCAAAAACAATGTTATCAGGAAAGAACATGAAGCTCTCCCATCAAGGTTGTGATTTAGGGGCTACTAGTAGTAACTTCTGGAGCAGTGGGAGAAAATCATTTTCAAATGTTGGAAGCCAATTAACTGTAATGAAATATTGTTGAATAACAATCAGTAATTCTACTTCAAAGTATAGTAATGGATGGAAAATAAACTTTCCAAAGACGCACATTCATTGTGCAGTTCTTTAAAAGACCACTTTAATTGTCAGGTCGTTTTTGATTCAAGGTGTTCTAAACCATATTTTAGCAGGAATTCTGACAGCTGGGAAAAATCCACCTGCTGAGTTACTACCTTTTAATTACCCAAATAAAGAACAAAGTAGAAAGCATGACAAACTTAAATAGAAAAAGTGAATTTAAAGTTAAGAGAGATATTACTCATGCATTCTAAGGTTAACTTAGCTCTCCCGTGTATGAGAGAGGAAAATGACATTTATTATTCACAACTCTTCTTAATTCTTTTCCTCTCTAAGGAGAATAGACTTAGGGAAACTCATTTGCCCTCCTGAGTAGAGTGACAAGTAACGATAATTTTGGAAAATGAAGGGGAGACAGGAGGTAAGAAGAGAAATAAACCATTGCTAAATTGTTCCAAAGAAATGGAAGTGTGAATTTTATGAGAGGAAGGGTGGGTCAGCCAGAAGATTGGAGTTGTGGAAATAGATGTGACAGCTGCCAAGGACAGAGAGCAGAGGTAATTAAAATGAATTCTTTTTTTTTTTTTTTTTTTTTTCCGGCCACCCTGCATGGCTTGCAGGATCTTAGTTCCCTGACCAGGGATCGAACCCAGACCCCGGCAGTGAAAGCACCGAGTCCTAACCACTGGACCGCCAGGGAATTTCCAAAATGGATTTTTAAGGAAGTTTTATAAAGTGATAGATTTTATAAGGTCCATATCCCTCCAGTCTAGGGTTTCTTGGCCTGATATTTGGGACTGGATAGCTCCTCACTGTGGGGACATTCCTATGCATTCTACTAACGTGGGCAGCAGGTGCTCACCCCTAGAGACAGTAGCACTCTTCCCCTAATCGTGACAACCAAAATGTCTCTAGACATTGCTAAATGTCTCCTGGGGGGCAAAATCAACCTCCCTTGAGAACCACTGATCTAATCTCAAACCTTTTGATAAAGGTCTACACTGGTTATCTGTGCTTTCAGGGTTTAGTAGGTATATGTGTGTAATGCTTTAATTTATGTTAATGTTCTCCTTTGTTTGTTTCCTTGGATGTGCAAGTTGGTCTCAGTGCAGCACAGGACAAGAGCGGAAGTTTCCAAGTCAGTCCAATTACATTCAGATTAACCCTTGAGGGTTTCTGTCTAGAATATTTACCCTAAAATGCAAGTACAGCCACAACTCAATTTGAATTATCACCTTAGAATTGAGGCAACATTGCACCCCTGTAACGACTGTGAAGGGCAAGTCAGTGGATATTGAACTGACAAGAGGTGTGATGACAGACCACATCAAATGTAAAATAAGAGAGTGGAAAACACTCCTCAATCACGCTTTCAGTTTTTCACAGGTGAGAGAGTTAAGGAAGTATTCAGGACTGGCCATTTCCATTGAAAAAGCAGATGAACACAATGCTAGAAAATCTTACTCTAATAAAATAATCCAAGGGAATCCATGTGAAATTCTAGACTGAAAATTGCAGTTTAACCCAACCTTTCCATACACGATGTGTCTTAACAAATTATATTATTTCCTGGAAAAGAAAATCAAAGAAAGATCAGGTATAAGCTGATGTATGCCGGCAAATGTGTTAACAAAGTATATTTTAAAAAAGAAAAAAAGCACTCACTTGTAACATACATTTGCCGATTTCTGCGGTGTAAATACTACCACCATGGCCAAGTTCAACATTGATATTGTCACTAACATGATGTCACTGAAGGCAGGGTTTCAAATAATTGCACACCATTGACTGTCCTGAGTCAATTAGGTGCAGGCTCTAACACACTAGTAGGTCTGAGGCAGGCATGTTTGCGCTGGTTCACAGCCTTGCTGTGCTTCACCTGCTCAAAAGTGATCCCTTGGAAAGAGAAGCTGTGGGGTATATTATGAAGTAAGTTTTAAAAACACTGCTCCACTAGTCTCTTTGCCATTTCAAAATCTTCCCCTTTGATGTCTCTTATCTTTCATTTTGTAGAATAATTTAGTGATCTTTAACACTGAAATCACTGGGGATGTTATTATCTGGTATAGACTAACTAGAAACGCTGGGGCTCTGGCAAAAATTTATTTTAGGTATGTAACATATTTATAGTTAGTATGCTTACACACCTAAAACACTGAAATGTGAAAAAACACACATGCATGGGATGCTGCCTTCTGAGTCATGATTAGAACATACTTCTGGGTATTATATTGTATATCAAGCCTCAAAGGTAGATAAGTAACAGAGATGACCTAGGAGTTTAGAGGATTTCAGTGTTGTAATTATATGAGAACTTAATACCCCAAAGCTCTAGGTCTATAGAATAACATTGCACTTCATTCAAAAGAGCTTAAGAAAAGATGGAGAGATGTTCAGATTCTTATATTTATAAGCATATGTAAACTTTAGAGAGAGATTTGCCCTGAATGTTTATGCAGAATCAAAAGATTCTGGTAGCAAGATGTGAAGGTTATGTGGAGTGTAGTTTAAAGAACTGGAAATGACTTGAACAAGGCAGAATCAACAACGTATCAGCACATTGGCACAAGGGACTGAAAAAGCTTAGGATTCCCCAGAGCCTGTACAGCTCTTACAGATGAGTGAAACCAAATCAGAAAGAAGAGGGAGAAGAACAGGTGTTTACTCTGAAAGAATAAGAAAATCATGTGAAGCACCAGTGCAGTAAGCTGTTGTAGGCCTGCCTTGGAGACCTGAGGTGGGCTTCCTTACCACCGAGGCCCCCAGGAAGGAGGGTCAATTTCCAACCCGATTCCAAAGGCTCCTCAGAGCCAGGCTGGGCCCTGGAATCTGCATTAAATGTGATGAAGCATGATGAAAGCAAGATCATCAGGATCACTCAGGCCTGTTCGCTTACAACTAGTCCACAAGGCTGATGGGAGAAGTTTAAGTAACCCAATATTGCTCAACTCTTGGGAGATGGAAATCCTCCCAGATTTCATTGTCAGAAAGTAACTCTGAAAAATACTATCTGATTCCTACTGAAGACATAGGTAGAGCTAAGAGCTAAACTGGGCAGTTATTACACGCAGACCCATTGAAATTCTTATACCAATGGATTTGCCTGAATCACAGGGTCAGTCTCTGCTATAACATCTCTGGAGGTTTCAATGATAAGGGGTGGAGAGGTTGTCAGTAAATAGTGTAGCTCAGTGTAAAGAAGATTAAGAAGTTCTTTTGTTTTTTGTTGTTATTGTTTTTTGTTTGTTATTGTACTGTGTTTTGTTGACTAAGAAGAATACAATGGAAAAATATTTTCTTACATACCTAAAATAAGAAATACATATTATTGCAACCTAGTCCACACGCACACACACAAACACACACACACACAATTGTAGCAAAGGTCTTGCAAAACAAAGCGTACTTATTTTCTGATCTATTATATTTCAGTGAAAAAACACTGGTCTTACCTTGGTTTCGGGATTCAATAATTGATAAATACCTATCTTTTGGAAATTATGTTACATCAAACCTTCTGTTTCAAGGTGCATTGATCCTAAAGTTAAATTTTTCTACGTAGTAAAAGATTAGAGAGGAGCTTCAAGATGGAGGAAGAGTAAGACGTGGAGATCACCTTCCTCCCCACAAATACATCAGAAATACATCTACATATGGAACAACTCCTACAGAACACCTACTGAATGCTGGCAGAAGACCTCAGACCTCCCAAAAGGCAAGAAACTCCCCACGTACCTGGGTAGGGCAAAAGAAAAAAGAAAAACAGAGACAAAAGAATAGGGACGGGACCCGCACCAGTGGGAGGGAGCTGTGAAGGAGGAAAGGTTTCCACACACTAGTAGCCCCTTCGCGGGCGGAGACTGCGGGTGGCGGAGGGGGGAAGCTTCAGAGCCGCGGAGGAGAGCAAAGTAACGGTGCAGAGGGCAAAGCCGAGAGATTCCCGCACAGAGGATCAGTGCCAACCAGCACTCACCAGGCTTGTCTGCTCACCCGCCAGGGGGGGCGGGGGTTGGGAGCTGAGGCTCGGGCTTCGGAGGTCGGATCCCAGGGAGAGGGCTGGCAGCGTGAACACAGCCTGAAGGGGTTAGTGCACCACAGCTAGCCGGGAGGGAGTCCGGGAAAAAGTCTGGAGCTGCGGAAGAGGCAAGAGACTTTTTCTTCCCTCTTTGTTTCCTGATGCTTGAGGAGAGGGGATTAAGAGCACCGCTTAAAGGAGCTCCAGAGACGGGCGCGAGCCGCGGCTATCAGCGCAGACCCCAGAGACGGGCATGAGATGCTAAGGCTGCTGCTGCCGCCACCAAGAAGCCTGTGTGCGAGCACAGGTCACTCTCCACACCTCCCCTCCTGGGAGCCTGTGCAGCCCGCCACTGCCAGGGTCCTGGGATCCAGGGAAGACTTCCCCGGGAGAAAGCACGGGGCGCCTCAGGCTGGTGCAACGTCACGCCGGCCTCTGCCGCCGCAGGCTCGCCCCGCACTCCGTGCCCCTCCCTCGCCCTGGCCTGAGTGACCCAGAGCCCCCGAATCAGCTGCTCCTTTAACCCCGTCCTCTCTGAGCAAAGAACAGACGCCCTCAGGCGACCTACATGCAGAGGCAGGTCCAAATCCAAAGCTAAACCCCAGGAGCTGTGCAAACAAAGAAGAGAAAAGGAAATGAAATTTCTCCCACCAGCCTCAGGAGCAGCGGATTAAATCTCCACAATCAACTTGATGTACCCTGCATCTGTGGAATACATGAATAGGCAATGAATCATCCCAAATTGAGGAGGTGGACTTTCGGAGCAATGATATATATATGTTTTTCCCTTTTTCTCTTTTTGTGAGTGTGTATGTGTATGCTTATGTGTGTCATTTTGTCTGTATAGCTTTGTTTTTATCATTTGTCCTAGGGTTCAGTCTGTCCGTTTTTTGGGGTTTTTTTTTTTAGTATAATTTTTAGCGCTTGTTATCAATGGTGGATTTGTTTTTTGGTTTGGTTGCTCTCTTCTTTCTTTCTTAATTACTTAAAAAAATTTTTTAA
>NC_041219.1:17936947-17938916 GCF_002837175.3 Physeter macrocephalus | reverse complement strand
GAAATACATCTACATATGGAACAACTCCTACAGAACACCTACTGAATGCTGGCAGAAGACCTCAGACCTCCCAAAAGGCAAGAAACTCCCCACGTACCTGGGTAGGGCAAAAGAAAAAAGAAAAACAGAGACAAAAGAATAGGGACGGGACCCGCACCAGTGGGAGGGAGCTGTGAAGGAGGAAAGGTTTCCACACACTAGTAGCCCCTTCGCGGGCGGAGACTGCGGGTGGCGGAGGGGGGAAGCTTCAGAGCCGCGGAGGAGAGCAAAGTAACGGTGCAGAGGGCAAAGCCGAGAGATTCCCGCACAGAGGATCAGTGCCAACCAGCACTCACCAGGCTTGTCTGCTCACCCGCCAGGGGGGGCGGGGGTTGGGAGCTGAGGCTCGGGCTTCGGAGGTCGGATCCCAGGGAGAGGGCTGGCAGCGTGAACACAGCCTGAAGGGGTTAGTGCACCACAGCTAGCCGGGAGGGAGTCCGGGAAAAAGTCTGGAGCTGCGGAAGAGGCAAGAGACTTTTTCTTCCCTCTTTGTTTCCTGATGCTTGAGGAGAGGGGATTAAGAGCACCGCTTAAAGGAGCTCCAGAGACGGGCGCGAGCCGCGGCTATCAGCGCAGACCCCAGAGACGGGCATGAGATGCTAAGGCTGCTGCTGCCGCCACCAAGAAGCCTGTGTGCGAGCACAGGTCACTCTCCACACCTCCCCTCCTGGGAGCCTGTGCAGCCCGCCACTGCCAGGGTCCTGGGATCCAGGGAAGACTTCCCCGGGAGAAAGCACGGGGCGCCTCAGGCTGGTGCAACGTCACGCCGGCCTCTGCCGCCGCAGGCTCGCCCCGCACTCCGTGCCCCTCCCTCGCCCTGGCCTGAGTGACCCAGAGCCCCCGAATCAGCTGCTCCTTTAACCCCGTCCTCTCTGAGCAAAGAACAGACGCCCTCAGGCGACCTACATGCAGAGGCAGGTCCAAATCCAAAGCTAAACCCCAGGAGCTGTGCAAACAAAGAAGAGAAAAGGAAATGAAATTTCTCCCACCAGCCTCAGGAGCAGCGGATTAAATCTCCACCATCAACTTGATGTACCCTGCATCTGTGGAATACATGAATAGGCAATGAATCATCCCAAATTGAGGAGGTGGACTTTCGGAGCAATGATATATATATGTTTTTCCCTTTTTCTCTTTTTGTGAGTGTGTATGTGTATGCTTATGTGTGTCATTTTGTCTGTATAGCTTTGTTTTTATCATTTGTCCTAGGGTTCAGTCTGTCCGTTTTTTGGGGTTTTTTTTTTTAGTATAATTTTTAGCGCTTGTTATCAATGGTGGATTTGTTTTTTGGTTTGGTTGCTCTCTTCTTTCTTTCTTAATTACTTAAAAAAATTTTTTAAAAATTATTTTTTATTTTAATAACTTTATTTTATTTTACTTTATTTTATTTTACTTTATTTTATCTTCTTTCCTTCTTTCTTTTTTTTGTCCCTTTTATTCTGAGCCATGTGGATGACAGGCTCTTGGTGTTCCAGCCAGGCATCAGGGCTGTGCCTCTGAGGTGGGAGAGCCAAGTTCAGGACACTGGTCCACAAGACACCTCCCAGCTCCACATAATATCAAACGGCGAAAGTCTCCCAGAGATCTCCATCTCAACACCAAGACCCAGCTCCACTCAATGACCAGAAAGCTGCAGTGCTGGACACCCTATGCCAAACAAATAGCAAGACAGGAACACAACCCCATCCATTAGCAGAGAGGCTGCCTAAAATCATAATAAGGCCACAGACACCCCAAAACACACCACCAGACGTGGACCTGCCCACCAAAAAGACAAGATCCAGCCTCATCCACCAGAACACAGGCACTAGTCAACTTGACCAAGAAGTCTACACAACCCACTGAACCAATCTTAGCCAATGGGGACAGATACCAAAAACAACGGTAACTACGAACCTGCAGCCTGCGAAAAGGAGACCCCAAACACAGT
>NC_041219.1:17934830-17935948 GCF_002837175.3 Physeter macrocephalus | reverse complement strand
AGGCAGGAAACACAAGAGAAGGAAAAGACCTACAATAACAAACCCAAAACAATTAAGAAAATGGTAATAGGAGCATACATATCAATAACTACCTTAAATATAAAAGGATTAAATGCTCCAACCAAAAGACATAGACTGGCTGAATGGATATAAAAACAAGAACCGTATATATGCTGTCTACAAGAGTCCCACTTCAGACTTAGGGACACATACAGACTGAAAGTGAGGGGATGGAAAAAGATATTCCATGCAAATGTAAATCAAAAAAAAGCTGGAGTAGCAATTCTCACGTCAGACAAAATAGACTTTAAAACAAAGATTAGTACAAGAGACAAAGAAGGACACTATATAATGATCAAGGGATCAATCCAAGAAGAAGATATTGTAAATATTTACGCACCCAAGATAGTAGCACCTCAATACATAAGGCAAATGCTAACAGCCATAAACGGGGAAATCGACAGTAACACAATCAGAGCAGGGGACTTAAACACCCCACTTTCACCAATGGACAGATCATCCAAAATGAAGATAAAGAAGGAAACACAAGCTTTAAATGATACATTAAACAAGATGGACTTAATTGATATTTATAGGACATTCCATCCAAAAACAACAGAATACACAATCTTCTCAAGTGCTCATGGAACATTCTCCAGGATAGATCATATCTTGGATCACAAATCAAGCCTTGGTAAATTTAAGAAAATTGAAAACATATCAATTATCTTTTCCAACCACAACGCTATGAGACTAGATATCAATTACAGGAAAAAATCTGTAAAAAATAGAAACACATGGAGGCTAAACAATACACTACTTATAACCAACAGATCACTGAAGAAATCAAAGAGGAAATCAAAAAATACCTAGAAACAAATGACAATGAAAACACGATGACCCAAACCTATGAGATGCAGTAAAAGCAGTTCTAGGAGGGAAGTTTATACAATACAATCCTACCTTAAGAAACAAGAAACAACTCAAATAAACAACCTAACCTTACACCTAAAGCAATTAGAGAAAGAAGAACAAAAAAACCCCAAAGTTAGCTGAAGGAAAGAAATCATAAAGATCAGATCAGAAATAAATGAAAAAGAAATGAAGGAAATGATAGC
>NC_041219.1:17932916-17934513 GCF_002837175.3 Physeter macrocephalus | reverse complement strand
GATAAACCATTAGCCAGACTCATCAAGAAAAAAAGGGAGAAAACTCAAATCAATAGAATTAGAAATGAAAAAGGAGATGTAACAACTGACACTGCAGAAGTACAAAGGATCATGAGAGATTACTACAAGCAACTATATGCCAATAAAACGGACAAGCTGGAAGAAGTGGACAAATTCTTAGAAATGCACAACCTGCCAAGACTGAACCAGGAATAAATAGAAAATATGAACATACCAATCACAAGTAATGAAATTGAAACTGTGATTAAAAATCATCCAACAAACAAAAGCCCAGGACCAGATGGCTTCACAGACATAATCTATCAAACATTTAGAGAAGAGCTAATACCCATCCTTCTCAAACTCTTCCAAAATATAGCAGAGGAAGGAAAGACATCACAAAGATAGAAAACTACAGGCCAATATCACTGATGAACATAGATGCAAAAATCCTCAACAAAATACTAGCAAACAGAATGCAACAGCACATTAAAAGGATCATACACCATGATCAAGTGGGGTTTATCCCAGGAATGCAAGTATTCTTCAATATACACAAATCAATCATTGTGATATACCATATTAACAAAGTGAAGGAGAAAAACCATATGATCATCTCAGTATATACAGAGAAAGCTTTTGACAAAATTGTAGAACCATTTATGATAAAAACCCTCCAGGGCTTCCCTGGTGGTGCAGTGGTTGAGAGTCCGCCTGCTGATGCAGGGGGCGTGGGTTCGTGCCCAGGTCCGGGAGGATCCCGCATGTCACGGAGCGGCTGGGCCCGTGAGCCATGGCTCCTGAGCCTGTGCATCCGGAGCCTGTGCTCCACAGCGGGAGAGGCCACGGCAGTAAGAGGCCTGCGTATCGGAAAAACAAACAAACAAACAAACAAAAACCCTCCAGAGAGTAGGCATAGAGGGAACTTTCGTAAACATAATGACGGCCATATCTGACAAACCCACAGCCAGCATCATCCTCAATGGTGAAAAGCTGAAACCATTTTCCACTAAGATCAAGAAGAAGACAAGGTTGCCCACTCTCATCACTATTATTCAATATAGGTTTGGAAGTTTTAGCCACAGCAATCAGAGAAGAAAAAGAAATAAAAGGAATCTAAATCGGAAAAGAAGTAAAGCCATCACTGTTTGCAGATGATATGATACTATACATAGATAATCCTAAAGATGATACTAGAAAACTACTAGAACTAATCAATGAATTTGTTAAAGTAGCAGGATACAATATTAATGCACAGAAATCTCTTCCATTCCTATACACTAATGATGAAAAATCTGAAAATGAAATTAAGAAAACACTCCCATTTACCACTGCAACAAAAAGAATAAAATACCTAGGAATAAACCTACCTAAGGAGACAAAAGACCTGTATGCAGAAAATTATAAGACACTGATGAAAGAAATTAAAGATGATACAAATAGATGGAGAGATATACCATGTTCTTGGATTGGAAGAATCAACAGTGTGAAAATGACTCTACTACCCAAAGCAATCTACAGATTCAATGCAATCACTATCCAACTACCACTGGCACTTTTCACAGAACTAGAACAAAAAATTTCACAAATTGTATGG
>NC_041219.1:17926384-17932702 GCF_002837175.3 Physeter macrocephalus | reverse complement strand
GCACATATGGTCACCTTATCTTTGATAAAGGAGGCAAGAATATACAATGGAGAAAAGACAGCCTCTTCAATAAGTGGTGTTGGGGAAACTGGACAGGTACATGTAAAAGTATGAAATTAGAACACTCCCTAACACCATACACAAAAAAAAACTCAAAATGGATTAAAGACCTAAATGTAAGGCCAGACACTATCAAACTCTTAGAGGAAATCTTAGGTAGAACACTCTATGACATAAATCACAGCAAGATCCTTTTTGACCCACCTCCTAGAGAAATCAAAATAAAAACAAAAGTAAACAAATGGGACCTAATGAAACTTAAAAGCATTTGCACAGCAAAGGAAACCGTAAACAAGACCAAAAGACAACCCTCAGAATGGGAGAAAATATTTGCAAATGAAGCAACTGACAAAGAGTTAATCTCCAAAATTTACAATCAGCTCATGCACCCAATGTCAAAAAAACAAACAACCCAATCCAAAAATGGGCAGAAGACCTAAATAGACATTTCTCCAAAGAAGATATACAGATTGCCAACAAACACATGAAAGAATGCTCAACATCATTAATCATCAGAGAAATGCAAATCAAAACTACAATGAGATATCATCTCACACTGGTCAGAATGGCCATCATCAAAAAATCTACAAACAATAAATGCTGGAGAGGGTGTGGAGAAAAGGGAATCCTCTTGCACTGTTGGTGGGAATGTAAATTGATACAGCCACTATGGAGAAGTGTGGAGGTTCCTTAAAAAACTACAAATAGGACTACCATACGACCCAGCAATCCCACTACTGGGCATATACCCTGAGAAAAGCATAATTCAAGAAGAGTCATGTACCAAAATGTTCATTGCAGCTCTATTTACAATAGCCAGGACATGGAAGCAACCTAAGTGTCCATCGACAGATGAATGGATAAAGAAGATATGGCACATACGTACAATGGAATATTACTCAGTCATAAAAAGAAACAAAATTGAGTTATCTGTAGTGAGGTGGATGGACCTAGAGTCTGTCATACAGAGTGAAGTAAGTCAGAAAGAGAAAAACAAATACCATATGCTAATACATGTATATGGACTCTAAAAAAGAAAGAAAAAGAAAATGGTCATGAAGAACCTATGTGCAAGACAGGAATAATGATGCAGACCTACTAGAGAATGGACTTGAGGATATGCAGAGGGGGAAGGGTAAGCTGGGACAAAGTGAGAGAGTGGCATGGACATGTATACACTACTAAACGTAAAACAGATAGCTAGTGGGAAGCATCCGCATAGCACAGGGAGATCAGCTCGGTGCTTTGTGACCACCTAGAGAGGTGGGATAGGGAGGGTTGGAGGGAGGAAGATGCAAGAGGGAAGAGATATGGGGACCTATGTATATGTATAACTAATTCACTTTGTTATAAAGCAGAAACTAACACACCATTGTAAAGCAATTATACTCTAATAAAGATGTTAAAAAAAAAGATTAGAGACACACAAAGAGAAAGATTTGGAAAGGGCAAGGAGACTGGTGGATCAACACTATAAATAGAAAGAGGCAGGAAAAACTGATTAGAGAGAGAGGAGGGAGGTGAATGATGTAATATCTACCAGATTAAGAGGCACTTTGAGGACTTCCCTGGTGGTGCAGTGGTTAAGAAACCACCTGCGAATGCAGGGGACACGGGTTCGAGCCCTGGTCTGGGAAGATCCCACATGCCGCGGAGCAACTAAGCCCGTGCGCCACAACTACTGAGCCTGTGCTCTAAGAGAGCCCATGAGCCACAACTACTGAATCTCGCACACCTAGAGCCCATGCTCCGCAACAAGAGAAGCCACCACAGTGAGAAGCCTGCGCGCCGCAACGAAGAGTAGCCCCCACTCGCCACAACTAGAGAAAGCCTGCACGCAGCAACAGACCCAACGCTGCCAAAAATAAATAAATAAATTTATTTTTTTAAAAAAAGAGGCACTTTGAGAAAAGAACAGATATGATTTTAAAATGGATTTAAAGAAAGTTTTACCATGTTAATAGAATTTTAAAGCCATCCTACTCCTGGAGAATAATATGAAGCATTCCACATTATTAATATAGAGTAAAATTCCATATTATTCTTTAGTGCTTTTAAAAGAGATACTTTGGTACCATAAAATCAATTTTTTTGGTCCACCGCCAGCATTTAAAAAAATAGAATAGAAAAGAAAATGTCAATGAGCACTGCATGTATTATTGTTTTGTAAAAATATTGTTTTAGTTATATGTGCATATACATGTATGGGTGTTTGTATGTGCTTGTCTGTGTACTGCACTACAATGTAAAATGAATTCTTTACTGAGGATGGGAGTCAAAACAGTTTAAAAGCCACTGCCCTAGAATATTCTTAAACATGTATTCTAAGGAACACAAACCTTCATAGCAGCATTATTTATACCCTAAAAAAGTGGCAACTCTGAACATCCTTAGACAGGAAAATGGATAAATAAACTGTGGTATTTTTATATCATGGAATACTAGACTGCAAGAAAAATGAATACACTACAGCTTTACAAAACAGCACAGATAAATCTCAAAAACATGTCAAATGAAAAAACTGCTCACAGAAGAGCATACACAGACTTACTCCTCTTATATAAAGTGCTAAAATAGTCAAAATAGAAAATATATGGCTTAGTGATATACACTGATATGAGAAAACTTTTTTTTTTTTTTTGCGGTATGCGGGCCTCTCACTATTGTGGCCTCTCCCGTTGCAGAGCACAGGCTCCGGATGCGCAGGCTCAGCGGCCATGGCCCACGGGCCCAGCCGCTCCGTGGCATGTGGGATCCTCCCGGACCAGGGCACGAACCCACGTCCCCTGCATCGGCAGGCGGATTCTCAACCACTGCGCCACCAGGGAAGCCCGAGAAAACTTTTTTTTTTTTTTAAAAAAGGAAAGGGGTGGTAAATACATCAGAATTCTGATTACATTTTGGAGCCTGAAAGGACAGACAGACATTTAGGGAAGTGTGTTGTTTCCATTTCTTACGCTGATGCGGAGTGTATGTGTTTGTTTTTGTTATACTTTAAACTATATATACAGGTTATATGTACTCTTTTGTATGTATATTTTATTTAAAAAATTTCTACAGTGAAATTACTGTTGTTGGAACAACATTCTTTTAATTAACAATGGAAGAATTATTGGTTTTGAATATTTTATATCTAAGACTTTAAAGCATACCTCAATATTTGAAGAGCTTTTTTGTTAATTTTGGGTGGCGTGTAGTTCTAGTTGTATAGTCATATCATCTGCATATATCAATAATTTTGTTTCCTCCTGTTTGCTATAGTTCTTTTTGCTGTTGTTTTATGTCAAATTGTTTAATCTAGAAGTTCCAAAAAAATTAAAAACAAGACATTTTTTAATTAAAAAATAAAATATTTTCTTTTATTCTACACTGTAAAAGAAATGACATTTCACTATTGAGTGTAAGGTAGATTGTTGCTTTAGGAAAATGTTACTTATTGTAAAATATTATTTATTTATTGTAAAGGATGATGTTATGAGCTGAAATGTGTCCCTCCAAAACTTGTATTTTGAAGTCCTAATCCCAAGTACCTCAGAATATAACTGTGTTTGGAAATAGGGCCTTTAAAGAGGTAATTACGGTAAAATGAGGTTTTATTGGGAAGGTCCTAATCCAGTACGACTGGTATCCTTAAGAGAAAAAGAGATTAGAACACAGCATGTATGCACAGAGGAAAGACCATGTGAGGACACAGTGAGAAGGCAGCCAACTGCAAGCCGAGGAGAGAGAACTTGGAACACTAAACCTTGATCTTGAGCTTCCAGCCTCCAGAAATGGGAGAAAATAAATTTCTGTTGTTCAGGTTACCTAGTCTCTGGTATTTTGTTATGGCAGCCAAGCAAGACAACTCAGATCGTATATCCTTATAGTCAGAAAAAACTATGCTGAAGACCTGGTTCTAGCACAAACTAGCTATGTGGCCTTGGCTGCATTACTTGAGCTCTCCAATGGTTTTAAGCGATGAATAATAATAATACCTACAAAAAGGGAGTTATGAGAAAATATGCCTGAAGTATTCATAGTAAATTTAGCTATTATTAAAAGTTGTCGAATTTTTTAAATGCTATTTCAACACATCTCAAAATGCATAAAAATATCCCGATCATGAGGTGCAGGTATTTTACCCATAGGGAAGAAAATGCAGACAAAGATATACACCACAAGATATTAGTCACAGCGTGGTTTATATTAACATAGAGTAGAAATAATCCAGATATTTAAAAATAGCATAGGGCTTCCCTGGTGGTGCAGTGGTTGAGAATCTGCCTGCCGATGCAGGGGACACGGGTTCATGCCCCGGTCCGGGAAGATCCCACATGCCATGGAGCGGCTGGGCCCATGAGCCATGGTCGCTGAGCCTGTGCGTCGGAGCCTGTGCTCCGCAACAGGAGAGGCCACAACAGTGAGAGGCCCACGTACCAAAAAAAAAAAAAAAAATTAAAAATAGCATAACCGTAAGTAAAATATAACTGTAGACAGAATATTTTGTAGTTATTAAAAAGCACTGTGATAATATTTACAACACATTAAGTACAAACAACAAAACCTTATATTATGATATGACCTTAACAAATTAAATATACCCAGAAAAAAGACTACAAAGGAAGAGAGCACGTCAAGATTATTAATAGTGGTTTCATTTCCCTAAAAGCATAACTTGTGTGTGTGTATTACCTATCCAAAAACTAAATAAAATTTAACTGTAAATAACAAAATGTTAGTGATTATCCTATTTTTAAAACACAAAATAGAATTCAGATCTGTTTTGATAATCATATGGCATAGAGTATAAGCACTGTAGGACTTAATAATTTGGAGAAATATTTCACTTCAGGTCAACAAAATTTTATTATCTACCTGTTTTGTGATAGATTCTTATATACTAAGAATTCTAGAGATGTAGTGGGTCTTCAAAGGAGAACTACGAATATTCCAAGAAGTGAGAATAACACTAAAAAAGAGACAGCTCTGTATTAATAGAGTCTAAGTAGCCTACTGTATTATCTACTATAGAAAATAAACACTGTTATAAAATTTGAACTATCTATAGCCATATTTCTTAATAATTTCATTTGTATCACTCACAAGTTTTTATTAATTTCAAATGGCTATATAAGTGAAAAATTACTTTATTATTTTTATATTTCCTTCTTTCCCTTTATTAATTATTTATAAACATAAGATTTATCATCATGATCTGATATTCAATCTTATGTAAAAATAAATAAGATCACAATGTAATAGGAAAGACCAAAAAGTAAGTAAATTATTGCACATGAAAATTGATGGCAATTTACCAGCACATTAGTACTTAGGCATTTATGAGTGAAAAATTAATAAGAAGAAATAATATATTTATTGTTTATTTTGTTAACAGTATAAGAGTAAACGCTGAATGGTGTGAAACATTGTTAGACGGTCGTTAAGCCCATTACTAATTAAAACTCTTCCAAAACTTACTGTATGAATAAGTACTTAAATAGAACTTGACTTAGTTCAATTAAGAATTTCTCTTTTTATGGTTCTTCATAGATGCCTTGTTTTAAAAAAACAAAGAATGTGACAATACTACAAATTGCAAATTATTTTAATCATGCCAATCTTTGCATAATTGGTAACTGTTAGACACGTCATTGATAAGAAATGTCAAAGAATGTCTTTTGTTTCCATTTCCTTGATATTTTCAGGTTGCAAAACAGAAAAAGTCATAATAATTGGACTGGTTTTTTTTCAAGTAATATTTAATGAGCTATACAATAAGGACTATGCTAGATGCTAAGTGAGTAAAACTGACAAATTCCTTGCCTGTATGGAGATGTCATTCTAGTGGGCGAGTTAAACAATAAATAAGGGAATAAAATATAATCAAATTAAATGTTGCTGTAAGTGCTGTGAAAAATAAGAGCAAGAGGTAGTGAAACAGAAAAAGAAATGAGGATGTACAATCTATTTAGATGGTAACAGAAATAATTCTGAGATGAAGATCTCCGAGTTGAAACCTGAAGAATGAGAACTTGACCCAGCATGGCTGACGTTTAGGACCAAGAGGTAAAGCACCATGATGAGGTTGGAGATGTAGGCCATGGTGAGGTTGGAGATGTAGGAAGGGGCAGATCATGCCAATTCTTGGACTTCATTTGAGATACAATGGGAAGTCAGTGGGGGATCCAAGAATGGAAGTGCCATGACTAAATTTATATATATATATATATATATATATATATATATATATATATATATATATATATATATTTTTTT
>NC_041219.1:17925269-17926008 GCF_002837175.3 Physeter macrocephalus | reverse complement strand
TTTTTTTTGTGGTACGCGGGCCTCTCACTGTTGTGGCCTCTCCCGTTGCGGAGCACAGGCTCCGGACGCGCAGGCTCAGCGGCCACGGCTCATGGGCCCAGCCGCTCCGCAGCATGTGGGATCTTCCCGGACCGGGGCACGAACCCGCGTCCCCTGCATCGGCAGGCGGACTCTCAACCACTGTGCCACCAGGGAAGCCCTAAATTTATATTTTTAATACGTTGCTTTTTGCTGCCTTTTGAGAATAAGTTGGAATGGGACAGGATTGGAAGTAAGGAGAGCAATAAGGAGGTTCTTACAACAGTCTAGACGAGGTATTGACATAATGGTAGCTTGGACCAGAGTGGTATCCATGGGAATTGAAAGTTCTGAACATTATGTAGACATTATAGCAGGATCACTTATCATATTTGTTCCAATAACATGCTGACATATCTGTACCATGCATCAATGTGAACCACCTGAGGACTGGTACGTTTCTTATTCATCATTGTCCACCAAATTTCTGACGCTCATTATTGAATAAAAATATGCATGAATGAAAGAATGCTCAACATCACTAATCATCAGAGAAATGCAAATCAAAACTACAATGAGGTATCACCTCACACTGTCAGAATGGCCATCATCAAAAAATCTACAAACAATAAATGCTGGAGAGGGTGTGGAGAAAAGGGAACCCTCTTGCACTGTTGGTGGGAATGTAAATTGATACAGCCACTATGGAGAACACTATGGA
>NC_041219.1:17879365-17925055 GCF_002837175.3 Physeter macrocephalus | reverse complement strand
AGTTATTTGTAATGAGGTGGATGGACCTAGAGTCTGTCATACAGAGTGAAGTAAGTCAGAAAGAGAAAAACGAATACTGTATGTTAACACATATACATGGAATCTAAAAAAAAAAAAAAAGTTTATGAAGAACCTAGGGACAGGACAGGAATAAAGATGCAGATGTAGAGAATGGACTTGAGGACACGGGGAGGGGGAAGGGGAAGCTGGGATGAAGTGAGAGAGTGGCATGGACATATATACACTACCAAATGTAAAATAGATAGCTAGTGGGAAGCACAGGGAGATCAGCTCAGTGCTTTGTGACCACCTAGAGGGGTGGGATAGGGAGGGTGGGAGGGAGGGAGATGCAAGAGGGAGGAGATATGGGGACATATGTATATGTATAGCTGATTCACTTTGTTATAAAGCACAAACTAACACACCCTTGTGAAGCAATTATACTCTAATAAAGATGTTTAAAAAAAAAACATATGCATGAATGAATAAATCCTATGAACTTAAACCCCAGGCTTGAACATGCACCTTTTTAATTGTACCATATAAGAATTAATAATGTTTAGCCTTTTTTGTTTTCATGCTGCCAAACAGCTGTGTCAACTTCTGAAACTGAGATTAAGATCTAGAAAATATTTTAAGAATCGCCTAATAAAACTCCTCTTTTCACAGGTCAGGAAACTGGAGCTCAGATAAAGAGTTACACGAGATTATATTTGTTAGTAGCAGAGTTAGCAGTGGAACCCAAGAGTTCTTATTCCACAACTGGTAACCGTTCTACTGCCCTATACCCTTCTGATCAAAATCGTGTGAAAACGGTTCAACCAGTTTGCATGGCATAGATATAACTGAAAGTTTCATAAAAGATCACGAACACTGTTTAAATTATAGACTTGCTTATGAAATAAACTCGCCTCAAAAATGACAAACTGTGGAATACCAACACACCACTTTTTAATTTACTCACTCAAAGGACTTCATAAATTAAAGAGAAAAACACCCACATACACATTAAATGACTAAATGTTCTTTGGTTTCCAAGGAATTCTCTCACCAGGCCTTAGAGCAGAGACATTTATGATGGAAGATGAGGTCACTTTTAAAAAGAAAACATTGGTTCTTTTGAATCTATGGAAAAGCGAATGTGTGTCAATATGCTGCTGACTCAATCAGACCACAGTAACCATATGAAATATTCTGCAGTGTTCCCAGACTTCTGAATACTTCTGACATTTTCCCATACTAAGACTATGACCAAATGACAACAACAATAAAAATTTGCATAACATAAACACTGCCACACTTAAGAAGGCACACCACAGGTTCTGTATTTCCAGTCCAGGGTTGATGAAACCTGTGTAACAGACTATATAAATTGTCCGTGAAAAATGGAACTCTTTATTCTCACATTGTCATTTATAGAGAGCTAAAATGTTAAATACCCAATTCTTCCTGCAGGGCTTAAAAACCCAACAAATTTGGGAGTCCATGAATGCTTCTGACACAGTTATAGATAGCTAAGCCTTAGAATGTTGCCATTGTATAAGGTTCTTCAAATATGCTGGACATAGTTTAAGAAAACAGCATTGGTTCCATGAAACTGAACTATGCCTTATATTGACTGCAAATTCAGACATGTGTGGCACACCTGGAAGAGGAGTCTGTCTGTAGGAAGAAATGAGGAGATTCTTGTGAAAGAATTAATCTAAAGGGAATAGAGCATTGATACACAAGTGCGGTCCAAGGACATTTGCACCACCATGAATTCACAATTTCCAACCTCAACTTGGAACTAAAATGTGACAGAAATCCTATGTCGTTTCCTGATCCAGAATTCATTCCAACACTCCACAACTATTGCAAACTCTGCTCTCCTAAAATCTCTAAGTCCTACCCCTCTCCTTTCTCTCGGCAGATGGTTTCACTTCCCACCTAAGAGAGATAACAGAAGCGATCAGGTATCAAAACCCTTGGCTCACTGCTACCCAAATCAGTAAACCTATTGATGACCATGGCCATTTTTTTTATGCTTTACTGCTGTTTCTGGAGAAATGACATCCTGCTTCCTATTCATGCATCAATTAATTCAACAATAAATCATTGTAGAATGCTTTGAATTTCACCTTCTTGGGGAAACTCACCCATTGGTTATCTTCTCTTTTTTCTATATCTTCATTCTCTTTCTCCTTACTGAATCCTTCCCAGCAGCATTTAAACACGTTCAAATGTGCCTCATCTTAAAGAAACAAATGTACAAAAACAAAACAGTTATTCCTTTCACCCTAGCTTCCTAGTCCCCCAGTTCTTCCCCATGGTTGTCCTTTCCTTCCCAAACTACTCATATAAGATGTCGCTTCCTCTTGCTTATCCCCACTTCTACTCCTCCATTTACTTCTCAACCCACCCCAAATGGCTTTCAGCCCAACCATTCTTCTGAATATGCTCACTTTTATATCACTAATGACTTCTATAGAGCAAAATCCAACAGAGCAAATCCCCAAATCCAACTTTTCACCCCTTCTCTTGCTTGAAGTATCATCAACATTCAAAATTGTTAGCTGCTTCCTTTTTCTGGAAATAATTTGCTTCCTTGGCTTCTCTGATTCCATATTCTCTCCCATCTCTTTTCTCCCCATATTTCTATGGCCTCTTCCTCTCAGCCCCCATTGACAGCACTACACTTTAATGTCTCTCAGGGCTCAGTCCTAGGCCATCTTTTCTTCTCATCCCGTGTGTCTAATCAATTCTACCTACTCTTACAAATCGAATGACCTCCCACAGTATATGCTGAGGATGCTCAAACTTTATCTCCATTTTGGAATTCTCTATTGACCATCAGGTCCATTTCCCATCTATCCCTGACTTCTCTAGTTGAAGAAAGCAACCCAAATTCACTTTTCAAACGCTGGATTTATTACCTCCACTCATTCCCAGAGCTGTCAATGCAATCGTTGTTCCCTGCATCAGTGAATAGAAGCACAAGTGACCAAGTTATTCAAGCCAGAAACCTGGAAGTCACTTGCCTCCTTTCCGCCCTTCACACCCTCATAGCCAAACACGTATCCTAAAAATTCTACCTTCTAATAGCTCTAGAATCTGTCTACATTGCTCCCTAATCAAAGTTCCAGTTATTGTTCAACTACTCGACTATAATAGAGTAATATATTGTAATATAATCTACTGGTATACCCTTGTGATTGCATTCTTAAAACTGTAGCCAGACTGAGCTTATAAAATGCAATTTCTACTGTATATCTCCCTGCTTAGAAGCTTGAATATTTTTTACATTTTCACTATATATATTTGCTTCCATAAATAATAGATACCATTTTATTTATGTATTTAAATTTTTTATACATGAACTGTATACTAGATATTCCTTTGGAACTTGCCTTTTTAACTAAACATCTTATTATTATTATTATTTTTAAAGAAGATGTTGGGGATAGGAGTTTATTAATTTGTTTATTTATTTTTGCTGTGTTGGGTCTTCGTTTCTGTGCGAGGGCTTTCTCTAGTTGTGGCAAGCAGGGGCCACTCTTCATCGCTGTGCGTGGGCCTCTCACTATCGCGGCCTCTCTTGTTGCAGAGCACAGGCTCCAGACGTGCAGGCTCAGTAGTTGTGGCTCACGGGCCTAGTCGCTCCGCAGCATGTGGGATCCTCCCAGACCAGGGCTCGAACCCATGTCCCCTGCACCAGCAGGCAGACTCCCAACCACTGCGCCACCAGGGAAGCCCTAAACATCTTATTTTTTAAATGTTATCCTCAACAATTCATAAGCTCCAAGGCACTTTTTTTCAACTCGTGAACAGGGTTCCACTGTATGACTAAACCAAGGTTTCTTTATTTACCCCTCTACTGAGGACTATTATGTTAGTCCCACTTTTTCATTGCAATAAAAAATGCTGTGATTAAGTTTCTTGAAAATGTCTCTTGTGCATATACGTGAGGTCTCTAAAACAGATACCCAAAAGACAAATTGCAAGGTCACGGCGATTGTACTTTTTGAGCTTCACTAGATACTACATCACTACATAGGACTGATATACTCCAACTTCAGGATTGTGGTTATCTGGAAAGACAGGGAGGAAGAAGGGACATGAGTCTGGGATTTTAGCTGAAGTGAAATATTTTATTTCTTCAAACGCTGTGAGGCAAATGCAAAATACTAGGCTCGATGATGACTAGAGAGGTATCTAATGTATTATTTTTTTACATTATTTTGTCCTTTTACAATATTTAATAATTTAAAATATTTTAAGTCAAGCTTTCAGTGTTTCTCATTATCTTAGAATAAAAGTCAAGCCTTTTACTGTGACGTACAAGGCCCCCCCTTGATCTGGTTTTCATGGGTATTTCCAGCCTCATTAAAGAAAACAGTGCTCTCATTTGACCTCTTCAAATGGGGTTTGATCTCTGGGAATGCAGGGTCTTCACACATTTTCCTGATCCTAAATCCCTGAATATACTGAATTCCCACATTTTAGCTAGTTGTTTTAGTTATTCTGTTAATTATTTCACTGCCAGAATATCATTTTTGAACACGGCTTGAGGCACCATTGCTTTTCCTCCAATTTTTCCCACAGTCACTTACTTATTTAATTCCTTCTCAGCTCTCAGATCTCAGCCTAAATGTTACTTCCTCAGGAATCCTTTCCTGACCCTCTGAGGCTGTTTAATTTCCCCTCAATATACCCTTTCATACCATTCTTTACTTCCCATTTTGCAACATCCCTTACATTTGTAATTTATTTCTTCAATATCTATCTTTAAACAATAATTTATTGATTGATTTACTTGTTTGCACCTATCACCCCCATTAGACTCTAAGCCCCCTTAGGACAGAAACTGTGTCTGTCTTGCTCAAAACTCTATTTCCAGCACCCAGCACAATGCTAAGCACATACATGTTCAATCGACAGTCACTGGAGAATGAAAGTGTCAGAGAAACAGTGTTAGGCAGGGTATGCTGGATCCTCCAGAACCCTCAATAGAGCTGTGGAGATCTAGGGCAAGGGGCATGAAATTTTTTAAAAAAATAATAAAATGAGAATCACGTTGCCACAGATCTGTGAGATACTGAGAGCATAAAGCAGCAAGACCTTGGGGCCCATATGAATACACGTGGTTCAGGTTGATGTTAAGTCAACTTCCACATCTGGTGTGATAGTTGGTGCAGGATGGAACAAGAATGGGACACACAGTGGTCTGAGCCACAAGCAAGACCAACAAGATGTGGAACCAAACACTAGACTTTTGAGGGACAGGAGACATCACTGGGATGATGATGAGAGAAGTGACCAGAATGGCAGAATGTCGTGTCTTATTCAGGAGCTCTACATTTACAAGCCCTTGTGAGAAGGTATCAATTTATCACAGAGTGAGTAGGGGCAGAATCATAGAAACAAAGAACTCTTATTATTATTGCTGTTCTATCACACAAACACTTGATTATTTTGTCACGGGATCACAAAATGAAGACGAGATAAGTGAAATATTTTCATAATTCTATGTGACGTGGCAGAGCTGGAAATCATAGGTCTATGCTATTAGTTTTATCTAAAATGCAGAAATATAAAGTGTGTTAGATCTTTAAGTCAGGGCAGATCTAAGGCAAAGAGAGTTCAAGTTTGCAAACACGCTATGGCTTTCAATAAAACATCTGTTTTTAACTTTGTACCTGATCAGTTGCTGCAAGTTATCCACATCCAGAAAATACTTATTTATGCTATGTATACGTGCAGAGTTGAATAAAACATCCAGAAATATCTTTCCCTTCAAAAATTATTTTTTTAAAATGAGTTATTTTGTCTACCTGATCCTAAATCACTGAATTGACCGAATTCCCAAATTTTAGCTAGTTGCTTTAGTTATTCTGTTATTTCACTGCCAAAATATCATTTTTGACATAAACCTGGCATAGAAAATGAAAACATAAGCTGTCTGAAGAAGCAACTCTTTAAATCCACCCGTTCTCTCCCACCTCTTGCAGTTACCCTAGTGATGTTATAAAACACATTACTTTCCTGACCTCCTAAGACATTCTCTGGGGCCAGTACCCTAGACCCCATAATTCACTCAAAAGCTAAAGCTATTGTCAAGGCAGCAGTAATACACCCAAGAGTCTCGATAAATAACTCATTGAATGCATTCATTTCCAGAAGATGCACTCGGCTATGAACCTGGTTCTTCTTCAAGACAGTGCAAATATTGCCTCAAAATTGAAGAGCTAGTTCAACATGGAACACCTATTGGGAAGGCTGAGGTAGAAAGACAAATTTTAGTCTACAAATATTAAAGTAGATTGTACATGCCTGGTATTGCTGTCTTCCAGAGCAGCATTTGCAACCACAGGGTGGGAGAGGCAGGGAGAGAACCCACAGACTGGGGAATGAATAGAAATTTGTGGATCCTACAAGCACTTCCTTGTGATGGCCCAGGGAGGAAGCCAAACCCCCAGATGGCTGTGGCCTCTAGAGGTGAGGGTGATCCAGAATCAGTGTGTCACCTATTTCCTCCTCTCCAGCTGATGTGCATTCACTGCTTCTCTAGGTAGCCTCACTGAAAGAGCAGGTAAAAATCCTTGTCACCTGCCATTTAGGCAAGTGGAATTGTAGTCAGTTTAACATTTCTCACGCGAGGCATACTGTATCTTTCTGCAAAAATAACGATCATCTGTGTGGCTTTGGCACACTGCCAGCATTTTCACTGGGCACTTCCCTCTTCTTGCCATTCCTGCTCATCATTAAGTCTGGCATCTGTGCTCCCTGGTTACCACAGAGACATAAGCTGGACTAGCCCATGTGGTCTCTCGGGTCTGGAGACTTCCGCCTCAGAGTCACTACTGGAATGTGGGAAACTTTAGAAAGGCTAGGAGGCCAAGTGTCTAGGATATTAAGTCCTTGGGAGTGACATCCGAGGGAAACCTTTGCCTCTTTGCCGAACCTAACACAGTGTCTTTCAAAAATACCCGATCAATCATTCTTTTCAATATTCTGTCTTTTCTATTTTGAATAGAAGCCACATGAGGGCAGAAACTGTATCTTTCTTGCTCATTATGTGCCTGAAACATGGTAGTGATTTAAGAAATATATGGTGAGTGAATAAATGTTTAGGGGATGGATGGATGGATGGATGGATGGATGGATGAATAGATAAATGGATGGATGGATGGATGGATGGATGGATAGATAAATGGATGGATGGATGGATGGATAAATGAATGGGTGATGGGCAAACATTTTCTCATGGGTCTTTGGGTTTTACAGAGTTCAATATTATTTGAAATGAATCATCTCAATATCCCTACAAAATGGCATTAAGAAAGAGGAAGAAAAGCCTTGTTAAAGATTCCGCTAGGTACAATTAGTGATATAAAAAAAAGAAAGGCCCTTTAAGACCTCTGTGTTTATTAACCTCACTAGTATTCCTAAACTGAATATTATTCACATTATGTAATCTGAACATGTTTAATTCTAGTAAATTAACATATGAGCAGTTGCTAGAGTAGGAGAGACTATTTGTGTTTTCCCTGGGATCTGCCCTGTCAATCACACCTCTAAATGCAACTACAATAATTAGTGCCTTTAATCAATTTCCAGACCTCTTTGTTCCATAGACTGTAAAGTTCAGGGAAGGCATTTCATGAGTGTGACTGTTGTGAAGACTCATATCTTCCACGGCAGTGGGCGTATGCATGAGGAAGGAGAGAGAGGGAGGTTCCCCTGTTCTCAAGCTTTCAAATCCTGTCGGTGGAGGCAGCAACACAATCAGAGCTAGGTCTTTGAAAATCTAAAACATCACTTAGCTCTTTGAATAAAACATCCAGAAATATCTTTGCCTTCAAAAATTATTTTTTTTAAATGAGTTATTTTGTCTACCTGATCCTAAATCACTGAATTGACCGAATTCCCAAATTTTAGCTAGTTGCTTTAGTTATTCTGTTATTTCACTGCCAAAATATCATTTTTGACATAAACCTGGCATAGAAAATGAAAACATAAGCTGTCTGAAGAAGCAACTCTTTAAATCCACCCGTTCTCTCCCACCTCTTGCAGTTACCCTAGTGATGTTATAAAACACATTACTTTCCTGACCTCCTAAGACATTCTCTGGGGCCAGTACCCTAGACCCCATAATTCACTCAAAAGCTAAAGCTATTGTCAAGGCAGCAGTAATACACCCAAGAGTCTCGATAAATAACTCATTGAATGCATTCATTTCCAGAAGATGCACTCGGCTATGAACCTGGTTCTTCTTCAAGACAGTGCAAATATTGCCTCAAAATTGAAGAGCTAGTTCAACATGGAACACCTATTGGGAAGGCTGAGGTAGAAAGACAAATTTTAGTCTACAAATATTAAAGTAGATTGTACATGCCTGGTATTGCTGTCTTCCAGAGCAGCATTTGCAACCACAGGGTGGGAGAGGCAGGGAGAGAACCCACAGACTGGGGAATGAATAGAAATTTGTGGATCCTACAAGCACTTCCTTGTGATGGCCCAGGGAGGAAGCCAAACCCCCAGATGGCTGTGGCCTCTAGAGGTGAGGGTGATCCAGAATCAGTGTGTCACCTATTTCCTCCTCTCCAGCTGATGTGCATTCACTGCTTCTCTAGGTAGCCTCACTGAAAGAGCAGGTAAAAATCCTTGTCACCTGCCATTTAGGCAAGTGGAATTGTAGTCAGTTTAACATTTCTCACGCGAGGCATACTGTATCTTTCTGCAAAAATAACGATCATCTGTGTGGCTTTGGCACACTGCCAGCATTTTCACTGGGCACTTCCCTTTTCTTGCCATTCCTGCTCATCATTAAGTCTGGCATCTGTCCTCCCTGGTTACCACAGAGACATAAGCTGGACTAGCCCATGTGGTCTCTCGGGTCTGGAGACTTCCGCCTCAGAGTCACTACTGGAATGTGGGAAACTTTAGAAAGGCTAGGAGGCCAAGTGTCTAGGATATTAAGTCCTTGGGAGTGACATCCGAGGGAAACCTTTGCCTCTTTGCCGAACCTAACACAGTGTCTTTCAAAAATACCCGATCAATCATTCTTTTCAATATTCTGTCTTTTCTATTTTGAATAGAAGCCACATGAGGGCAGAAACTGTATCTTTCTTGCTCATTATGTGCCTGAAACATGGTAGTGATTTAAGAAATATATGGTGAGTGAATAAATGTTTAGGGGATGGATGGATGGATGGATGGATGGATAGATAAATGGATGGATGGATGGATGGATAAATGAATGGGTGATGGGCAAACATTTTCTCATGGGTCTTTGGGTTTTACAGAGTTCAATATTATTTGAAATGAATCATCTCAATATCCCTACAAAATGGCATTAAGAAAGAGGAAGAAAAGCCTTGTTAAAGATTCCGCTAGGTACAATTAGTGATATAAAACAAAGAAAGGTCCTTTAAGACCTCTGTGTTTATTAACCTCACTAGTATTCCTAAACTGAATATTATTCACATTATGTAATCTGAACATGTTTAATTCTAGTAAATTAACATATGAGCAGTTGCTAGAGTAGGAGAGACTATTTGTGTTTTTCCTGGGATCTGCCCTGTCAATCACACCTCTAAATGCAACTACAATAATTAGAGCCTTTAATCAATTTCCAGACCTCTTTGTTCCATAGACTGTAAAGTTCAGGGAAGGCATTTCATGAGTGTGACTGTTGTGAAGACTCATATCTTCCACGGCAGTGGGCGTATGCATGAGAAAGGAGAGAGAGGGAGGTTCCCCTGTTCTCAAGCTTTCAAATCCTGTCGGTGGAGGCAGCAACACAATCCGAGCTAGGTCTTTGAAAATCTAAAACATCACTTAGCTCTCTCCCAGATGCCTTAGTGCCCCTATCATATTAGCTCTGTTGGCATTTGGAGGGAAAAGAACTTCTAAGGCATTTTATTTTCTGTGAACTTGGAGCCGCGTGCAAATACAAATTTTTTTTTCTCTTTTTTGACGAGGAGTCCCTGCTAATATTTAATAATGTGATCCTGTGCTATAAAAACAGTTTCTCCGGTTGAAGAATAAACATAGGCAACATTCCAGGGCAGGCAAGGCTGAAAAACTTATTATTATTATTACTATTTCACCTCAATAATACTAGTCTGAGGCAACTAGTTTCATGGAAAATGTGTGTGGACCTGCACGCGTAAATAAACACTGCCAGAAAATTGCAGAAACATTGAACATCATTCAAGGACCAAAGAAGAAAACTGCTAGACTCATTAATGACACATCTTTCAGGGTTATTGGTCCTTAGGAGACCAGCTATTTTAATTTTTTGGTCTTCTGACATTTGTTAGAAGTTATGTTGAAAACTTTTGTACCTGCACAGAGGAAGGGACAATAAACAAGAAAACAAAATCTCCGTTACCACCAGGAAAGAGAAAAACTAGTGACCTGATGAGACATGGTAAAAGAAAAATCTGGAAAACTGGTAGTTTGATAGAATTTGGTGACCATTTTTCCTAAAATGAAATAAAAATTGAAGGAAATGTGATGTTGCACTTCGACCTTCACCACTCCTAGAGTTCCAGTACACAGTAAAATCTGTTCTCCTAATTTCCATCTTCATCTTTGAGATTGCAGTAGCCTCCCAGGACTTTGTCTTATGCATAAAGTTATTATCCCCTTTTGTATCAGGTCTGTTGTAAATGTTCATTATAATCACTGCTGCTTAATTTAGCAGATGGTTGGAACTGAACATTGCTTCTCGGAGGAATTAAATATGGTTATGTCATTTCCCAAGTTGATTTAAAAGAGGTAATTTGAGATCAAGCAATGTTTCAGATTCAGTACTAGTTCAGAATCATTGCCATAGATGTTTTCTTTTCTCCACTTCTATAATTTTGAACATCTAAGATGAACTGCATTGACGTTCCAATTTTTTATGTTTAATGTTCTTCAACAAAGAAATAAAGATGAATAAATTATTGTACCCAAATCCCACATTTTACTACATGATTGATCAGGAGTCCCCAAAGGAATTTTCCTGTTGCGTTTGTGTTCTCATCTGTTGTCGGCAAATACAAGGTGGATAGAAATTATTTCTAACACCAAACTTCTGATCCACCTCCCATGAATACCTTGCACTGCTCTCAAGATATCGGCGGTCAGATATAATTAGCACGAAACAGGGAGGCTTCATCTAAAAAAATGTCATCTATGTTTTTGGTTCAATGGATATTCAACTGGCTGAGAATGATTTTAGCAGAATCACACATTTTCAAAGACAAGAAACTGAAAAGGAGAGATTGTTCATAGTCTCCAGTCTGTCTCTAAATAACAGGGTCCTTCTCACCCTAGCATCTCTTCCAAAAAGGAAGTATTTCTAAACCAAGCTTTCACCATTCATAAAGACTTATTCTTATACGTTATTCAATTGTTCTGAACTTCCAATTTCTATGCTCTCCCAGCCACCTACTGTTCCTGTTGATTTTTACTTTGGACGCTACAGGAAGCAAAAGAGGGGTAATATTTGAGGTAATATCGAGGGTTGATACACTCAGGGGAGCTCATTACTATGCCATTATATTTTGTATACAGAAGCTTTCTCCTGAGGAAGTAAAGAATCTTAATTTCAAATAGGAAGTCAGCTTTGCAGTTGCCCTGTGAAACTGGCACATTATATTAAAACAGGCAGACATCTTCTAGCGAGTGCTGGGATTGTAACAGAAGGTAGTTAGGTGACTTGGGTTTGTGTTTGTGTCTGTCACTTGCTAGCACTTTAGACTTCAGATTTCTCTGTTTTCATATCCTCTTCATAACTACAACTTATGGCCATGAAGAGGAATAGAATAGCATATGTGTATAATAATGTATATGAATAATATATACACATTATTTTATATATGAGTATTTATATATTATATATATTCATATATAAAATAAGGTATATCATATAAATAAAATAATGTGTACATAAATAATATATATAAATATATATATAATAATGTGGATACATTCCATATATATTCAGACGTTCTCTATGAATGATAAAAATACTGTTTGTGTAAAGATATTTTTTTGTTGTCAGTAACCTCTCCCCTCTCTTCAGAGAAGTTGAGAGAAAGGAATGGTAAGATGCCATCCATGGGCATCCTTGTACCCTGCCTCAGATGGTTTTCACCACTGCTGCTTCCCTCCTGCGCACCCCCCGAGGAGAAAAAGGAAAAGATGTACACTCTTCCCTGTGCTTGGTCAGCTACATGCTTTGTATCCCAATCATGAGGATGGCAGCTACTGTGGTGGTGATAAATAGTAGTCCAGCCGGCGGAAATAGGTTTGCAGCTGGCTTCCCAAGAGAAACCTTCTCTCAGCCTGGCAGAGGGGAAATGGCATAAGTTTTATAGTCAGACAAGCTCATTTTCTAATCATGGTTTATCGCTTATCTACCACCAGTTGAATCCTGGGCAGTTACTCAATCCTTGTAATTCTTGTAATCTTGATTCCCTCCTACTAGATTAAAAAGAACTGAACTACCTTTTTAGGATATTGTAAGGCTTAAGTCAGAAATCAAAGTGAAGCTTCTGATGCAGTTTTGATCACTAAATAGGTCTTTAATACTTGGTATATCCTGTCTTTATTCCATCTTCAATTCCTTTTCTATTCTTCTGGCAGCATCCAAGAAGCTATCAGGACCATTCATTGCAGACTCCTTCTCTCTGAACCAGTATTCCTCAGCCCATCCCCCCAAAACCAGCACCTCCCCTAGAAAAAGTGTTTGGTTTTTCTTCCTATAAACTTCAATGACATTCATTGCAAAAGTTATCCTTTTGTCATAATTTCTTGTGATCCAAAGTAGCTTTCCAATTAATTCTTTATTAGGATTATTATTGCATTTTGCAAAACAGACGATGGGAGAAAGCATCTCCCATAAGAGCTAAAGAGCTCTTATGTGCTTTTCCTTTACACCGCAGCATTTTGGTTTATAAATTTTTGTCTCAAACTTAGTTTCATTTGAAACCAAGGAAAGCTTTTCATCTGCAGCCTGTTCTTTTATAAGGATTTACAAACGTTTATCGTCAGTTTTGCTGTCAGTTTGCATTTATTTTTCTTGAGTTCCCTAGTGGTTACGCCAAGAATATAATCGGTTGTGTGATTCACAGATAAATTTTTCTAGCAAACACTGATAAAAGAGTAATGGCTATTAAAATTTCATATGATAAAGAGTTAATTCAAAGAATCTGAATTTGAAACTATATGAGACCTTCAAGATCACTTGCTTCGCTTCGATACCTTATTTTTAAACAGCTACCGTGATAGAACATTTGCAAATGTCATGGTGTGTTCTACTAAATGCGTCACATATTGTCTAAATTCCACATGATTTCCATTTAACAGATGAAAAAGTTGAGGATCTGAAAGGTTTAATAAATTTTCCAAGGTCAGGTGGCAGAGAAAGATCTAGACACTGCTGATTCTTAACCTTGGCTCTTTTCACTAAGCAATGATTATTGTTTTATGTGAGAGGAAACTGAAACCGAGGGCTCGTCATTGATTGTAAGGGGGTGACGGAGCTGGGATGAGACATCTTGGCTCTTGAATACCCAATTTAGTCTGCATTTTGACCTTATCACCCCTTAAGATATTATGAGATGGGCTTCCATCATATTTTTCTTGAGGGTTTTCATTTCTATTGAGGAATTAAACACAAACAGGGTTCCCTGACTTTCTACTTTGTCTCAGTTTTCCATTTGTGTTCATGTTTTCTTTTTCACAATTCTCCACTTCTAATTCCATTGTATTATTTCTTTTCATTACATAGGGCCTTTTAAATCTTCTCTATAACTTAAGGGATAGGTAAGGAATGAATGAATGAAGTATAAATAGCCCTATAGAGAAGTGAAAAATGCATGAGCAAATGAAATAGTTTAGGGCTCTAAAAAATGTGATGTTTTGAATATAAATGACGCTTCTTCTCCTCTCTGCCCTATACTTCACTCTCCTCTATATCTCCTCTATATGTTAAAGCACCATAGTCCACTGCATGTCCTGGAGAAGTACAGCCAGGCTGAGGTCCACAAGAAGTAACCAGGAACACTTTGGGAATTTTTACAGCAATTGCGTGAACCACCTTGATTTGCTCAGGCCTTTTCACCCACCGCTTGGTTGGATCCAGGTTCCGATTTAGGGCTCTTTACGCTGGCTTTTTTTTTTTTTTTTTTTTGTGGTATGGGGGCCTCCCTCTGCCGTGGCCTCTCCCGTTGCGGAGCACAGGCTCCGGACGCGCAGGCCCAGCGGCCATGGCTCACCGGCCCAGCCGCTCCGCGGCACGTGGGATCCTCCCAGACCGGGGCGCGAACCCGGTTCCCCTGCATCGGCAGGCGGACGCGCAACCACTGCGCCACCAGGGAAGCCCTTTACGCTGGCTTTTGATTCTACCTCCAGTGCTTGGACTTGATGGCTGAGTAAGTCTGACTCTCCGGGCTTGGGTCTTCCCAGCTTTCCCAGGCCTTGGCTGAAGCATACTACTAGAGCCTTATTCTCCTTTCTCTTTCAGGATCCATTCCTCTCCTGGCCTAGCCCCCAGGTCTCAAAATCCTGCTCTCTGCTCAATGGAAATGTGTTCAAGCCAAGACTGTTCGTCCTTGTTCATCAGACATATTTCCCCAAGGCAGTGATGAATTTATCCATGTCTTTCCAACATTATATGGTCTCCTCAGCATAATAAACATTAACACAATGCAAAGCACAATTTTCAAAAATCCAGGAGGTTGGTAAAGAATGTGGCCATAAAGTAAAATGAAAGTCTTTATATGAGCAGTAACTTTGATGTGGGTGTAATAGACATAGCTAACCACTTGATCACACAGCACCAGGGATCATCTTCAATTCAAGGGGAAAAGAAGTAGAAGTGTATTGTGCCACCTATCTTACCTCCCAAATGCTCATGGTGCCTACTCCTGCTACACCACCTTTTCTCTCTCAGCCTGTATCTATGGCCTCACGGGGAGTTCCCTATATTCAGTTGACAGAGGAAGAGAATCCTGGTTTACAGATGGTTCTGCACAATATGCAGGAACCTCCTAGAATTGGACGCTGCAGGATCACAGTTCCTCGCCGGGACATCCCTGAAGGACAGTGGTGAAGGGAAATCCTCGCTGAGGGAAGGGCTTCAGGCAGTGTACCCGGATGTTCACTTGGCTTGGAAAGATAATTAGCCAGACATGCAGTTATACACCAATTCATGGACTATGGCCAATGGTTTGGCTGGATGGTCAGGAAGGAATATGATTGGAAAACTAATGACAAAGAAATTTGGGGAAAATTGATGACAAATATTTGGATAGACCTCTCTGAGTGGGCAAAAATGTGGAGATATTTGTGTCCCATGTGAATGCTCACCAAAAGGTGACTTAGCAAAGGAACATTTTGATAATTAAGTGGAAAAAATGACCTATTCTGTGGGTACGAATCACCCTCTTTTCCCAGCCACCCCTGTCCTCACCTAAGGGGCTCATGAACAAAGTGGCCACGGTGGCAAGGAAAAAGTCATGCATGGCGTAAGCAACATGGACTTCCACTCACCAAAGCCAATCTGGCTATGGCCTTGCTGAGTGCCCAATCTTCCAGCTGCAAAAGACCAACACTGAGTCCCCCATATGGCACCATTCCTCAGGGTGAACAGCCAGCTTCCTGTAGCAGGTTGACCATATTGGATGGCTTGCATCATAATAAGGGAAGCATCTTTTTCTTATTGGAATACACACTTACTTTGGATATGGATTTACTGTCCCTGAAATGCTTCTGCAAAACCACCATCCGTGGACTTACAGAATGCTTATCTACTGTCATGTTTTACATTGCTTCTTATCAAGGAACTCAATTCACAGCAAGTGAAGATTGGCAATGGGCCCATGCTCATGTAATTCACTGGTCATCCTGAATCAGCTGGTTTGATGACTGGCGAAATGGCCTTTTTTTTTTTTTCCGGTACGCGGGCCTCTCACTGTTGTGGCCTCTCCCGTTGCGGAGCACAGGCTCCGGACGCGCAGGCTCAGAGGCTCACGGGCCCAGCCACTCCGCGGCATGTGGGATCTTCCCGGACTGGGGCACGAACCCGTGTCCCCTCCATCGGCAGGCGGACTCTCAACCACTGCGCCGCCAGGGAAGCCCTTGAAATGGCCTTTTGAAGACTGAGTTACAGTGACAGCTAGATGGCAATACCTTGTAGGACTGCAGCTAGGTTCTCCAGAAGGCTGTATATGCTCAGAATCAGCATCCAATATATGGTGCTGTCTCTCCAATAGCCAGGATCCATGAGCCCAGGAATCAAAGGGTAAAAATGGGAAATTCACTATGCATCATTACTCCTAGTGACCCACTGGCAAAGTTTTTGGTTCCTGTTCTCTTGACCTTATGCCCTACCAGCCTAGAGGTCTTATCCAGAGAGAAGAATGTTTTTACCAGGAGACACAATAATTCCATTGAACTGGAAGTTAAGACTGCCACCTGGCCACTTTATACTCCTCACGCCTCTGAATCAACAGGCAAAGAAGGGAATTATGGTGTTGCCTGGGGTGACTGACCCTGACTATCAAGGGAAATTGGACTATTATTCTATAATGGAGGTAAGGAAGAGCATGTCTAGAATACAGGAGACCCTGTGGGGCGTCTCTTACTATTACCATGCTCTGTGATTAAGATCAATGGAAAACTTCAACAACCTAATCCAGGCAGCACTACTAATGGCTCAGAAGCTTCAGGAATGAAGGTTTGGGTCACACCAACAGGTAAAGAATCACGACCAGCTGAGGTACTTGCTGAAGGCAAAGAAAATACAGAATCGGTAGTAGAAGAAGATAGGCATAAATATCAGCTACAACCATGTGACCAGTTACAGAAACATGGACTGTACTGTCATGAGTATTTCCTCCTTATTTTGGTATGGATATTTGTGTGTGTGTGTGTGTGTGTGTGTATGTACAACTTGTGATGGCTAATTTTACATGTCAGCTTTACTGGGCTACGGGGTGTTCAGACATTTGGACAAACATTATCCTGGATGTGTCTCCGAGGGTGTTTCTGCACGAGATGAACATTTGAATTATAGACTGAGTAAAACACAGTGCCCTCCCATGGGTGAACTTCATCCAATCCACTGAGTGTCTGAATAGAACAAAAGGTTGAGTAAGGGAGAATTTGCTTTCTCTGCCTGACTGTCTTCAAGCTGGGACATAACTATTCTGCTGCCTTTGGACCCAGACTCAGACTGGAACTTATACCTTTCACACTCCTGGTTCTTGGACTTGAACTCGGACTTGGACTGGAACTGTATTGTTCCAGCTGATGGTATTATCAGCTCCCCTAAGTCTCCAGAAGATCTTGGGACTTCTCAGCTTCCACAATCTTGTGAGCCAATTCTCCTCATGAGCCAGTATATCCTATTCATTCTCATTCTGTTTCTTGGGAGAACTCTAATATACCTGTTCAACACTTAATCACTACTTGTCACTCTATATAAAATTATTTGTGAGATCATTTATGGTCTGACTACATGTCCCCTGAGTGTATTACAATAGCAACAGCTATTGTTAGCATTATTACAATGTTGTAATTACCAAACTACCCACTACAGCAACAGTAATGACATCCAACTGTTGTTTTACATCTAAGAAAATGCCAGGCACTGTTTTTAGTACTTTATATGTATTAATTCATGCAATCCCTACAACAAACCTGTGAGTTAGATATCATTATGATTCAAATTTACAAATAAGGAAACTGAGGCACAGAGAGGTTAATTAACATACTCAAATATTGGGTTGGCCAAAGTGTTCGTTCGGGTTTCTCTGTAACGTCTTACAGAAAAACCCGAACGAACATTTTGGCCAGCCAAATTCATGCTGCAGCCAGGACTTGAAACACAGCAGGCTGGACCTAGATCTCTATCATGCAAACTGTAGCTTATATTATTTTGCTTTGGAATTCCATAATGGAGGGCAGTAGTCTTCACACTATATTCTCTGCACCTAATACATCAGAAAAGTAGCTTGAAAGTTAGTAGTAAGTTAGTAAGTAGTATACTGGAACTAGACCTACTGGACATGAATCCCAGTCCTAACTCAATAACTTTTAACTGTGTGATTGGAGGCAAGTTACTTAACCGTTCTGTGCCTCAGGTTTTTCACCAGGATTTTTGTTACATTTAAATAAACCAACACTTAAAAAGTGCTTAGAACAGTATCTGGCGTTTAGTAAGTACTCAGTAAATGTTAGCTTTTCTAATGATGCTGGTTTTATTCATCAATTTATCCATTCCCATCATCCAGTAAAAGGCATGTAATAGAGACTCAATAAATATCTGATAAATTAAAGAATATATTTGTTTTACTCCACATTGCATTCTTTTATCTGACAGCAGTACTGCCCACTTTCCTTCCATTCACCCCTTCATCACCTATAATGTATGAGGCACTGTGCTAGAGGCTAGGGTGACAGAGCGAATAAGACATAATGTTGCCCTTGAGGCACTTGGAGCTGAGTACATAAACTGACATAATACACAGAATATGGTGTCATGAGTGGAATAACATTCTAACCTGAACCTTATGGGAGGACAGAGGGTGGAACATCTATCCAACTGGGAGGGAGGGGGAGGGGGGCTATCACCAGCAGCAATGTAAACGACCTTCTGCTGTGAGCTACTTGCAGTAACTAAGGGAAATAGACTGTTCTCATAACCATTTCCCCAAATATCAAGATAATGCTGCTGAGGACACTGGTTTGTTAGGATGAGCAAATTCAGGTGCGACCTTACCGGTGGAAAGATTAGATGGCTACCTACTTCCTGCCTATTGAACGGATGCCAGGACGGGTCTCCTGGCCCTCACAACTCTTCTTATGCAACTGAGACCAAATAGGTTCTAGGCCTAAAGGAAAGAAAGAGGGCACGTCAGTCAGAAAGGCATTTGCCTGCTAGTGTCTAAATGCCCAGTGAAGACTGCCTTACAGACGGGGGTGATTTTTCTCACAAAACAGGAAGTCTGGCAATAAGCAGGTATTGGCCTTGATTCAGCTGCTTAACAATTTTATCAGGAACTCAGGTCTTTTCCTTTCCTCTAAGGTGCTGGCTTTGGCTTTTATATTCATCACCCCATGGTTGCAAGACGGCTGCTCTCACCTTCAGATTTCACTTTCCTATTCAAGACCTGAAGGGGCAGTTAATATGCCAGCCTTTTATGAAGAAAGCAAAGCCTTTCCAGAATTCTGCCTAGCAGACCTCTGCTTGCATTTCATTGTCACATGGGCACTGCCAGCTGGACTGGAGCCTGGAAAAGCCAGAGACAGTACTATCACAATTCGCTTAGACGAGGGGTTGGTAAACTTTTTCTGTAACAGGCCAGATAGTAAATATTTTAGGCTTTGTAGCCCATACAGTCTCTGCTGTAATCACTCAATCCTGCCATTCTAGCCACCATAGACAAACTATAAATGACTGAGTGCTGCTGTATTCCAGTAGCACTTTATTTATGGACACGGAAATTTGACATAACTCTCACATATGATGAAATATTATTCTTTTGATTTTTTTCAACCATTCAAAAATGTACAAAACAATCTGAGCTCACAGGCTGTATAAAAACAGATGGCGGGCCTGATTTGGCCCAGGAGACCATAGTTTGCTGACCTCTGGCTAGGACCAATGATAACCCATCAACCGGATCTGGGCAAAAATCTATGACAAAGTTGGTGTTCTAATAGTTGAACTATTAGAGAAATGACTACTGGATGGGGAACTAACAGTGCAGCAATAAAGGGTAGCTTCAATTTTCTACATGAAATAGATGTATATAAAGTATTACTGTATGATGAGGACATATTTTAGTTCCTTTCACTTTCCTCCATATTCATTTAAAATTCTTTCTTATTCATAAAGGCCTTTTCTCTGCTCCATGAAAACAGCTGTTATCCAGACTCTGATTTTTAAAGAATTAATATCAGGAAAGTTTTTTTGGGGGGGTGGTTATCTATCTTTCAGTCAACAAGGGATTGATTACTTCCTGTTGCTCCACTTTAAGGGAAAGCTAAAGAGCCCTAAAATTTATGAACTAGAAACTCTATTTAAGTTTCATAAATGTTTCACAGTTTTCTTTCTGGCTTCCAGTGGTGAGGGAAATACAAATGGAAACCTAGCATAGAGAAAGATACCCTGCTATCTGCTTTTGCCCAATCTCATTATACATTCTCCACTTATAAGAGAGAAGAAAAAACAAGATTTGTAACACGCAAAAAATAGGCTCCCTCTTTATATATTTAATTACAAAGGCAATTTCCTTTATAGCCTACTTACAGGAATACCTCTTCACAGGTTGCCAAAAGTATCACAACGTGTTTATTCAAAGGTTATGTGTGAATGAGCTTTTTGATATTAATCAAGTAATTTGCTAGCATTGCTGGGAAAAGGAAAAAGCTTTATCCTGAAAAATGAAACAGCCCATTAATCATGTTCACTCTATTGAAGACAATTATGGAGAGACAGAGGGCAAACAGACCCTTCAGATAAGAAATTCCTAAACTGATGAAACTTTTAATAGGGTTTGGCATAGACGTCTGCATAGAAAGTGATGAAGTAAACTAACTTTAGTCAATTTACAAATTCGATATATCAGGTATTTATGGATTCAAAAGTTACTGCTTGTTATGGACCGAAAAAACCCCAATGAATATGCCAAATTCAAGAGCAAAATTCTTGCATATGGACTTTTTTGTTGGTGTTCATTTGTTATCTCCAGTTAAAGTTAAAAGGTGAAACAGAATATGCCTGTCCTTAAACATCTGTCTCATTTTTTTGGTTCCCTCAGCATCACACTCTTTGTAGGTTTGAGACTGGGTCTCCATCCATCAAAATTAAATTCTGCAGTAGGAGGCGTTTAAAACTATTTGTATAACTAGAGCTGAATTGATAAGGTTGCAAGATAAGGGATATGAAAAATAACACTGTTCTGAGGCAATATGGTACATTAGGAGGGGTCTTTTTCTGGCATGATGAATTGCAACAGTCCATTAGTCAAACACCAACAAAGAGTTAAGTTTCATAAGCCAGGCATTATCTGAGTTAGTTAATAACATTAAAGCAAATGAGAGAAAAGAGAAAACGTTTCCGTAATGTTGTCAATTATTTCCTCAATTCGTTTGCAAACTTCATTGTTACTAAAATTAAAAATTTTTAAAAATGGTATGATGTTAGCCATCAGGGAAATGCAAATAAATACCACAATGAGATACCACTTCCCACCCAGTAGGATTGTTATAATGAAAAAAAAAAGAACATATCAAGCATTGATGAGGACATGGAGACGTTAGACTCTCATATATTGCTGATAATGTACAAAACAATCTGAGCTCACAGGCTGTATAAAAACAAATGGCGGGACTGATTTGGCCCAGGAGACCATAGTTTGCTGACCTCTGGCTAGGACCAATGATAACCCATCAACCGGATCTGGGCAAAAATCTATGACAAAGTTGGTGTTCTAATAGTTGAACTATTAGAGAAATGACTACTGGATGGGGAACTAACAGTGCAGCAATAAAGGGTAGCTTCAATTTTCTACATGAAATAGATGTATATAAAGTATTACTGTATGATGAGGACATATTTTAGTTCCTTTCACTTTCCTCCATATTCATTTAAAATTCTTTCTTATTCATAAAGGCCTTTTCTCTGCTCCATGAAAACAGCTGTTATCCAGACTCTGATTTTTAAAGAATTAATATCAGGAAAGTTTTTTTGGGGGGGTGGTTATCTATCTTTCAGTCAACAAGGGATTGATTACTTCCTGTTGCTCCACTTTAAGGGAAAGCTAAAGAGCCCTAAAATTTATGAACTAGAAACTCTATTTAAGTTTCATAAATGTTTCACAGTTTTCTTTCTGGCTTCCAGTGGTGAGGGAAATACAAATGGAAACCTAGCATAGAGAAAGATACCCTGCTATCTGCTTTTGCCCAATCTCATTATACATTCTCCACTTATAAGAGAGAAGAAAAAACAAGATTTGTAACACGCAAAAAATAGGCTCCCTCTTTATATATTTAATTACAAAGGCAATTTCCTTTATAGCCTACTTACAGGAATACCTCTTCACAGGTTGCCAAAAGTATCACAACGTGTTTATTCAAAGGTTATGTGTGAATGAGCTTTTTGATATTAATCAAGTAATTTGCTAGCATTGCTGGGAAAAGGAAAAAGCTTTATCCTGAAAAATGAAACAGCCCATTAATCATGTTCACTCTATTGAAGACAATTATGGAGAGACAGAGGGCAAACAGACCCTTCAGATAAGAAATTCCTAAACTGATGAAACTTTTAATAGGGTTTGGCATAGACGTCTGCATAGAAAGTGATGAAGTAAACTAACTTTAGTCAATTTACAAATTTGATATATCAGGTATTTATGGATTCAAAAGTTACTGCTTGTTATTGACCGAAAAAACCCCAATGAATATGCCAAATTCAAGAGCAAAATTCTTGCATATGGACTTTTTTGTTGGTGTTCATTTGTTATCTCCAGTTAAAGTTAAAAGGTGAAACAGAATATGCCTGTCCTTAAACATCTGTCTCATTTTTTTGGTTCCCTCAGCATCACACTCTTTGTAGGTTTGAGACTGGGTCTCCATCCATCAAAATTAAATTCTGCAGTAGGAGGCGTTTAAAACTATTTGTATAACTAGAGCTGAATTGATAAGGTTGCAAGATAAGGGATATGAAAAATAACACTGTTCTGAGGCAATATGGTACATTAGGAGGGGTCTTTTTCTGGCATGATGAATTGCAACAGTCCATTAGTCAAACACCAACAAAGAGTTAAGTTTCATAAGCCAGGCATTATCTGAGTTAGTTAATAACATTAAAGCAAATGAGAGAAAAGAGAAAACGTTTCCATAATGTTGTCAATTATTTCCTCAATTCGTTTGCAAACTTCATTGTTACTAAAATTAAAAATTTTTAAAAATGGTATGATGTTAGCCATCAGGGAAATGCAAATAAATACCACAATGAGATACCACTTCCCACCCAGTAGGATTGTTATAATGAAAAAAAAAAGAACATATCAAGCATTGATGAGGACATGGAGACGTTAGACTCTCATATATTGCTGATGGGAATGTAAAGTGGGGCAGCCACTATGGAAGACAGTTTGGCAGTTGCTCAAAAAACTAAACGCAGAATGGTCCTATGACCCTACAGCTTTACTCCTATGTATCTATCCAAAAGAACTGAAAACACGTGTTCACATGAACGCTTGTACATAAATGTTCGTAGCAGCACTAATCATAATATCCAAAAAGTGGAAACAACTCAGTTTTAAAAAAATGGTGTGATAGAACCTAGTCCTAAGGAAATTTTCAAATATTAAAAAAATTCTAGGTAAATCATCATCTTTGAACATTTCGAGTACATTTTTTTTTTTTTTTTTTTTTTTTTTTGCAGTACGCGGGCCTCTCACTGTCGTGGCCTCTCCCGTTGCGGAGCACAGGCTCCGGACGCGCAGGCTCAGCGGCCATGGCTCACGGGGCCAGCCGTTCCGCGGCACGTGGGAACTTCCCGGACCGCATCCCCTGCATCGGCAGGCAGACTCTCAACCACTGCGCCACCAGGGAAGCCCTCGAGTACACTTTTTAAAACATTTTATTTATTTACTTATTTGTTATACAGCAGGTTCTTATTAGTTATCTATTTTGTACATATTAGTGTATACGGAAGACAGTTTGGCAGTTGCTCAAAAAACTAAACGCAGAATGGTCCCATGACCCTACAGCTTTACTCCTATGTATCTATCCAAAAGAACTGAAAACACGTGTTCACATGAACGCTTGTACATAAATGTTCGTAGCAGCACTAATCATAATATCCAAAAAGTGGAAACAACTCAGTTTTAAAAAACACCACCACCACCCCCTTCTCTCATTTCGAGTACACTTTTATAAGATCATGTAGTGGAGAAAAAAATATATTAACAGCAGATGTCAGAGTCACCTGGTAAGGGAGGAACTGACTTTGATTAGAGCAGGAGTTTTGAACTCAAATGCCTCTAGAGGCTGAGCAGAGGCGGGTGGGGGGGATGGGGGGGTGGGGGGGTGGGGACCGTGACACCTGCGAGTAAAGTCCTATCCGAATGGAACAGCAGCTGCCCACAGAGATGTGGTCCCAGTTGCCAGATATTTTGTATTTCAAGGAAAACCAGAAACCCAAGTTTGCTTTTGTTTTTGTTTTTTTCAAAACTCTAGATTCCTAAATATTTGTTCACACTTTAAAAAGCGTGTGGAGGCTAAATTCAGCCTATAGGTTGCCAGTTTTCAAGCTCTGTTTTACGAAAAACACCTGGATAATCAGCTTTCCTTATAGGAGGACAGGTCTGGAGACCTTTGCATAAGCAGGTAATGGGAGTTTTGAGATTAGGATGAGCACAGGATAGAGCACCCCTTGAGAGTTGACTGAAACCCAGGGAGAGAGGTAACCAGTGAGAAATCCCACTTGCCGGGAGAGGCTAGAGAAATACAGAAAACAAGGATGTTCATATTCAATTTTAAGTTATTTGATTAAAATCACTGTGCCACCAAAACCTTTAAAGCTGGCCACATACACAACTGCAAATGGTTTTAGGGGAAATCAGAAAAGAGTCTGCTCTGAATGGCAGAGCAGTAAGAAGAAAAAGCCAAGAGAGAAGCGTGGAAGCCGAGGCTCAGAGCCTCAGGATGCGAGAGGCAGGTAGTCACAAGAACTAGGGAACTGCACCAAACATTCCATAGAAGATGGGGAGGCCAAACATACGCTGAGCTCAGCTGACACCTGAATTGCAGGAGAAAGCTGCAATTGGTACACTTTAATTAGAAGCAATTCATGCCAACCCCCCACTACTGACAAGTAAAGAAAGAGAACAAAGTGACTGGAAAAAAGCTAAATTATTTTTGTGACCCATGTATTCTTGTTGTACAATTGAATGATCCTCTCCTCCTCTTTCTACCCTCTCACCATGTAGGAATGTAGGTGGAATTGGTCTCTAGCTTTCAGTGAGTCTTTCAGATGGAAACACTCCTCAATCACATCTGATCCTCAGAGACTAAGGGAATAATGGTGTATTGATTGCGTCCATACCCATCAATGCCCGCCCAGGATTTAGACTAAAGTCATAAAATTAGGAGAGAGAAAGACCTGCTTTTGTACTGAACGTGATCTTGAATGAGTCATATGGCCATCCTAAGCTTCTGAATCCTCATCTGGAGTTTGGATTTGAGGGTAATTATGATTCTCTTGTCTACTTTGTCAAATTGTTTTCAAGAGCTAAGTATAAAAATAATATGAAGCCTTTTGAAAACTGCAAAATGCTCTGCATGCAAAAAAGATAATTACAACAGGAACACAATCTTGGGAGTGAAAAAATGAAATAATTAACTCTCTTCATTCAGATTTATATCTATGGCAAGGACCCCACTGCCCTGCAATTCCAAGGAGCAAGTTGAATGCCATGTATGGCATATAACATCACCTGGGGAGCTAAAGCCAATGGAGAAAGGTGATATAATTGGGGTGCTCCAGTGGTCACCTCATTTTCAGCAGTGCTTAGAATTACTGAGTGTGTTGCTTCCTGTATTAGAGAATTCGTATTGCTTAATCATTTGGTTAATGTCTCCAAGATGAAATACGTTTAAAACAAAGATATTTAAAAGTCATTTCGGCAATTTCTCTTATCCTGAAAATGGAGAGCAACAAATCTACATTTGCCATGTCTTCTCATGATCTGAGTGGTATTTCTTTTCCAGAATGAGGACAGGAAAGTGCCCTAGATAAAGGAGTGATTCAGCTTGGTTGTTGACAGGCACAGAGGAGAGTGTGAAGAGATATGCCAAGGTGTTTACAACAGTAGCTTAAGAAGTGCCTGCCCTCATCTCCTTTGGACTCTTGCTTGCCTGGATTTAAATCGCTCACTGAAGGACAAAAGCTTTGATCTCACTTTATTTCCTCTGCTGATCAAAACATTTCAAAGTATGTGTCAATCCTCATGACTTCCTCTCCTGGAGGATCAAATGAACACTTATGTTTGAACTCAAGTTTAGTTGTAGATTTTCCAGCCACATAGTGAGTGAGTTAGAGTGAGACTGTGTGTGTGTGTGTGTGTGTGTGTGTGTGGGTGGGTGGGTGGCTGTGGGTGGGTGGGTGTACATGGACGTGTGTGTGTGTGTATAACGGAGAGAAGGTGGACAAGGTTGGTGAAAGGGAATGGTGGGTGTACATGGACGTGTGTGCAAGCACGTGTGTGTGTGTGTGTGTGTGTGTGTATAACGGAGAGAAGGTGGACAAGGTTGGTGAAAGGGAATCACACAGATTAGTCAATGATCATAAAGACTTGTAGCAAATGTATTTACTGTTGTTACACTGCAACAGGGAAATGGCATGTTATTCATATTTTACAATTATTCTCTGGCCTATAAAAAGCTTTCATCTAGCTAGTGCACTCCAAATAGAAGAGTCTCAAGTAAAATAAAGGATAAAACGCTAGCCAGGGGCTTCCCTGATGGTGCAGTGGTTAAGAATCCTCCTGCCAATGCAGGGGACACGGGTTCGAGCCCTGGTTTGGGAAGATCCCACATGCCGTGGAGCAACTAAGCCCACGCGCCACAACTACTGAGCCTGTGAGCCACAACTATGGAGCCCAAGTGCCACAACTACTGAAGCCCGCACGCTTAGAGCTCGTGCTCTGCGACAAGCCACCCAATGAGAAGCCCGCGCACCGCAACGAAGAGCAGCCCCCGCTCGCCGCAACTAGAGAAAAGCCCGAGTGCAGCAAGAAAGACCCAACGCAGCCAAAAATAAAAATAAATAAAATAAATAAATTAAAAAAAAAATGCTAGCCAGTTTTGTCATGAAGGATCACGTCCAATTTGGTTATGTCTACTGAAATCTTGCACATTGTGCCTGTTGAAACCACTAATGAACTTTGGATCACTGATCCATCGTGGCCAGGTCAGAAGAAATAACCAAGCAGTGTCATCAGATGACAGGAATGGATCTTTGGAAATGGTTTCATCGACCCTAATGCTTCTCTGTACCACTTTTACTTAGACCAGCTGTGTTTTGTTAGGCATGGTTCATAAATTTATCCTAAAATGAAGAGTTCATGTCTTAAATCAGGGACCCACACTGAGTTTAGTGATTAGAAGTTTCAGGCAGTAATATCTTCCACGTATGCAATCCATAAAGAATCCATGAGCAAACCTTTGCTGGTGAGCTTTGTGTCTACTCTCTCCTCCAAAGAAGAGATGTTTCACAAACTCTAGATGGTTGGCATTGAGCCATGTAGGATGTAACCTGTAGCTAGGACTCGACATTTTACCTGCTACGTTTGATCCCTGTGAATGTGTAAGCGAAGCTATGTCATTTGACTGCTATAAACTACAGCTTCTTCATTTCAAAGTGCAGAGGTCAAACCTAATATTCTCTCCTGCTAGTGAGCAGGAGGGATTATTAGAATTTTTTTAAAAATTTATTTGTTTATTTATTTTTGGCTGCGTTGGGTCTTTGTTGCTGCGTGCAGGCTTTCTCTAGTTGCGGCGAGCAGGGGCTATTCATTGCAGTGGGTGGGCTTCTCATTGCGGTGGTTTCTCTTGTTGCTGAGCATGGGCTCTAGGTGCGCGGGCTTCAGTATTTGTGGCATGAGGGCTCAGTAGTTGTGGCTCACGAGCTCTAGAGCACAGGCTCAGTAGTTGTGGCATGCGGGCTTAGTTGCTCTGAGGCATGTGGGTTCATGTTGCTGTTATGAGTTCCATGAATATCACTTTGTGGCCACTTGAGAAATAGTAGCAGACTAACTTATCTTTAGCGTCATTCACAGAGCAAAATTTTGGAATGAATACAAGTCCAAGCAAAAATTAGTTCTATAAACGGAAGTGACAAAAAATTAACTGATAAAGTTCCTTGACTCACATTATAGAGAGATATGCTTTGCCAGTATAATCACATTTTATTAATATCATCAGTAGGGAATTGGGAGAATAGACCCAATGGGATATAATAAAACCTAATATTGATGTACCCCTCTCTATCATTTAATGCAAAACTATTCAATTGAAATTTAATAGAATACTATGTAGTAACAGCTAAATACTTGGTGGTATAGGACAGATTTCTAAAAAGATACTTTAAAATATCATAATTCCAGTGAAATTTCCCAAACAGCCGTCATCACAAAGTATAGGCAAAGGAACGTTTACAGAATAATAGTCTATTGCAAAGAAAACAAAATATCCAGACATTAAGCATAACAACATTTTTTAAATAACACAAGAAGAACTAAAAATGAAAACATATTGAGATTATTAATTGGCTTTATGTTAATTTAATAAATTGATGTCTGCAAAATTAAAAAACTAATTATTGCCAGAGTCAATATGGCCATTACTTGCTAAATGAGATTAGAAAAGGGCCTACATTAAAATCAAAGGTAGGGACTTCCCTGGTGGCACAGTGGTAAGAATCCACCTGCCAATGCAGGGGACAGGGGTTCAATCCCTAGTCTGGGAAGATCCCACATGCCGTGGAGCAGCTAAGCCCGTGCGCCACAACTACTGAGCCTGCACTCTAGAGCCCATGCGCCACAACTACTGAAGCCTGTGCACCACAACTACTGAAGCCTGCGTGCCTAGAGCCCGTGCTCTGCAACAAGAGAAGCCACCGCAATGAGAAGCCCGCGCACCACAACGAAGAGCAGCCCCCACTCTCTGCAACTAGAGAAAGCCCGCGCGCAGCAACGAAGACCCAATGCAGCCAAAAATAAATAAATTAATTAATTAAAAAAAAATCAAAGGTAATCACTTATTTCTATTCCTCACACACAAACTCACCCCTCTCCTCCCTCACCAATTCTGATTCTCTGGTAACAAATGATCTTTTACACAATACTAGAGGAGTGTCCAGCTGAAAAAAAAAGGCATTTGAATTCTCTTATGACATTTTTAGTATTTTTGGAAAGAAATTACTTTGCTGATTTCTCTCTCAATATGTTTTTTAAACTTTCATTATAGTCTCTAGCTGCTCAATGATGTTGCCAGGAGAAAGTTCTCAGAGGAGTTATTTTGAGTCTTCTGGGATGGAAAAGAAAGATACATGATAGAAAATTATTAGAAAAAGTGTTTCTAGGAGTCTTGAGCTATTACTGAAATATAGAACTCTATTCTCCCCATCTGACTTGAGAATGGCTGATAGCTTTGTCTTGAATGAGGGATATTCCTGTCGAATCCAAAGGAGGTAGGAGAGAAATTAAATATATTTCAGATCAGAATAGACAGGCAGTTCTAGTCTAAACTTCAAATTGGTTGAACATTTTTCCAACCTCTCCTGTGGTTGTTCTATCCATTCTCTTCTTTGTTAACTGTTTTCCCCCCTATAATACAGTGGCTCAATCTTGGCAGGTTATGAAGCAACCAAAAAGGACACAGACTCAAACTGTTCCAATCAAATTCTCCTCTTCTACAACAAAAACTTAATTATTTCTAATAGCAATTAACTGTCCATTTCCCATGTGCCCATCCTTTCTCTCTCCACCTTGGCTTTCTCAGAAATGTAGAGCTTGAAGGTCAAATAGAGACACATTGTGGCTAATGTATAATCAATAATAATCATTAATTTGTAGTAGTTATAATAAGGGTTGCTGATATCATCAGATTTTCTATGTACAGAAAAGATGACACAGTTTTGTTTTATTGGTGAACTATAGAAAAGTGTTAATATCCCAAGCAGGGCCAAATTCCCTACTTCAAACACTGTTCTGGTAAAAATGGCCAAATTCAGAAGACCCCGATTCTCTAGTTCTGATCCTGCAGGAAAGCATGACTCTATTCTGCTGAGAGACATGGGTACAGCACACTCAGGAGTCAGTTATAAGGAAAGCTTGAGTTGTTGTTGAGTAGAACATAAAATACAGTAGACAAGGTAAAAACTGACAGAGAATTCGATTATCTTGTTAAAATTTTTATATAATAACAAAATTATATATTGCCTAATTCCTTGAGTATAAGTTAAAATTTAGCTATAAGGATTTTATTTTATGCCAAACACCCTGTGGATGTGTGAGGTTATGTTCCAGCTTCACAGTTAAGGAAACCAGGGCTCAGAGGTATGAAATAAACTGTCCATGTCCCAAAGCTAGCAAGCAGCAAGGCTGTCCCCATGCTGCCCTATGCTCACATGTCCTGTGTCATGAGAGCACTCAGGCAGTGAACCTGAGTCCGGAGGTGGTTTCTCCGCCCCCTTTGGTATTTCTCTAGCTATTCCATCTCCCACAAATCACCTTCTCTACCTCTCTTACTACAGATTGGTCACGAAGATGAAAGGAGGTTGCTATGGTCTGGATATTTACATTCCACCAGAACTCACATGTTGAATACCTAACGCCCATAGGTGATGGTATTAGGAGGTGATTAGGTCATGAGGGCAGAGCCCTCATGGATGGAACTAATGCCCTTATAAGAGAGGATCCAGAGAACTCTCACCCCTTCCATCATGTGAGGGGGCACAGGAAGTCTGCTACCTGGAAGAGGGCCCTCACTCGACTATGCTGGCACCCTAATCTTAGACTTCCAGCCTTCGGAACTGTAAGAAACAAATTTCTGTTATTTATAAACTACCCAGCTTGTGGTGTTTTGTTATAGCTGTCCAAACAGACTAAGACAGGTAAGGCATGAAAAACATCTGAACAATTTAGACTGTGAGAGCCAAACAAGACGTCAGTGAACATGTAACTAAAGCCATTTACTTTCCACCTGAGGAGTATAAGGCCCCCAAGGTAAGTGATTTAACCAAGTTCCCAAAACTAGTTAGTGGCAGTTATACAACAGGCTACAGAAATGTTAGATATTAAGTCATCTTAGTATATGAAATAATTGCATAATTGATTCTATTCTAAAATCAGGGTAGAGTTTTAACTTGGATTGAGGCACTACGCTCTGAAACCAGTGAAGGCAGGGGCCATGTCTTTCTTTTCTCACATTGTTTTTCTAGCCTGGCACACTGTTGAGTAGAAGAACATAAAATAGACCATAAATGAAAATTACATCTACTATTTGCTCATGATCAACATGATATTTTTGAAAATCACTTTCTAAAAAGTTGAGACTTGGGGATCCAATGACTTTTCATTTGATGTTTTCACAAATGAAAGTGATGACAGTTTTCACATAGTATACATTTCCAGTACAAAGAACGGAAATGCATCTAAGGCTTGGTTATTCTCTTACAAGGGAAAAACTGGGTTTCTGTGGATAATTTACGAATTGTAATCATTCCAATTCATTTCCAGTTACCTTTGGAATATGATTTTTTACTTAATTTAAATATTATTTCCAATACTATAGAATTTGCTTCCTACTATTTAACACTCAACTCAGTTTAATGAAGGGGTATTGCTAGAAAACTTGGCTTAAGCATTGGAACTGCCACAAGCTGAAATGGCAATGCAACCAGGGTAACTCTGTTATATTTAGTTTTGTAGTGGAGAAAGGTGCGTACCAGGATTTTAACCTTCTTCCAGTGTGATTTTGGGTGGTCTTCCTGCAGAATGCAATCAGAGAAGACTTTGAATTGGCTTTCATTCCCTCTGCCACTTCACCACATATTGACCTCTTGATGTTGTTATTCCATAGAGATTTGAGATGTATTTTGCCCCCTGGGGTACTGCTGGAATTTGAAGCTTCTTGTTCACTTGAAATTTCTGTGAAGTTTTTCTCTTAAGTGTTCCAAAACATTCCCCCAACTTCTTACAACTGCTCTCTGATGTTACTGTGTTAGTTCATGGTCTACTTCCAAAGGGTGGACTGAAGAGCTTTTGTTTAGCAAGTAAATCGTGGATCAAATGAGAAAGTTCCAAATATGTGAGACAACTTGATGAGGTCATTAAATAAAACCTAAAGGAATCTACAAAGTTAACATCTAAAATGGTGTTTGGGAAAAGTTTCTGGAGATTTCCGCTTTCTCATCGGTCTGTTAAAATCCAAGACAGTATAAGTGTTGTTGCTGTAGACGATTTTAAAAAGGCTTATAAACGTATTTGTTATCAATGCTTTATTGTTGAAAACAAAATCGAAATTCTCTGGCACATAAAACAATTATTTCTACAAAAGGAAAGCCTACAAATCTTGATAATTTATACAAACAACAGTTTCTCAAAAAATAAAATTTTAATTTAGTAAACTTGTGCTCTATATTTTTAGCACTGTCTGCAATAATCCACCATAAATCCCTGAGCGGAGACATTTTTTGACCATGTTCTATAGACCCCCTCAACCCTCCCCCCAAGTTGGTCAGTTACTAAGCCCAGCCCTGTAGTGAAAGGTGTCAGGGACATTTAGTTGTTAATGATCCATGCATTTTATGACACAGGCCCAATTATTAATGCTACTTGGGAATTGGGTCAACATGAAGTGCCTCTGCTGTGCCATCAGCGAACCTACCAAGAACCAAGTGTGTGAAAAGAAGAACAATAACAATAAAAAGACACAAAATGTTAAGACTAGGAAGTCATCATAGGTCAATAACTATTTAAATAAATAAAAATGTTAGACACTGAATTCACCTCTATATCCTTAAATTAAATTCCTTCTTTCCTTTATGAATTTTTTTTTTTGCAATTGCCAATGTACTAGAAGATGAAAAATATACTTCAACCCATGCTTTTGGTTTGACCACGTGTTTGTTGTTGTTAAACATTAAATATCATTCTGAAAACACAGTGATTTAATTATAATTTAACTTTTGGCCCTTCAATGAAATGTTTACCAAATAATATACATATTAGGAGGGCCTTCTTTTAATGCCATCAACAAATCTCTCTCACTATGTTGCCCTTCTCACCAAAACACTAATGCCATAGGAACACTACTTTAATTCTTTATCCCACCTTATTCAGATATGCAGCAAAACATATAAAATATGAAGAAAACATAATATGATCTATTTGCATGTCCAGCTTCCCTGAAATGGGGACGCTGACCATATATACACTGAATGTGAAAGGACAAGAAAAAAAGCTAGTTTTAAGTTGCAAAGAACTGGTTTAATGAATCAAGTTTTGTTATTTTGCTGTGGTAGAATAATAAATAAATAAATATGTTGGGTATTGTACAGCTACTTTCTCTAGGAAGAAGTTGAGAGTGGATTGTTGTTTTTACAAAGTTAATTTTTAGTAGCAAAGTTTGACTGCAAGTCAAAAAATGTTCAGTAAATGTTTCTCTCTACTTCCCTTATAGTCTTTTACTTGTGAAATTATCACTGAAGTGGTTACTAATAGGTAATGAAATAAAATGCCAAATTTGCTAGTGAAAAATAGTTTTCAACTGTGAAAAGCACTTGGCAGGAGACCTAGAAACACGTGGGCTAATGCTATAGTCTACTGCAGCTTAAAATAAGTCATTTTTTATGTCTTTTGGGAAGAACAAAGTATGATTAAAAATAATTCCTCAAAAACTTATCAGCACTGCTGTTTAGGTACCTATTAGAAAGTGATTAGCATTTCATACCAACTCTTTCCAAAATATAAAATCGTTGGCAACCATCATTATACACCCTCGCACAGACTTGATTTTTAACCCAGCAACATCTGGAAGGCACAAAGCATCTTCCCTTTTGTCTAATAGCTGCTGGTTAGTTATTGGAACTAGACCATTTGTTAAGCTTCCTTTTGATTTACTGCCTTAGCATGAGCGTTAACCAGGAATAGCCATTTTAAAAGGCAATTTCAAAAGCCTAAGAATTAATACAATGAATCCTCCTAGGCAGTTTTGGGAAAACGTCAGTGACGTCAAAGTAAAAAATGCCTGCCTGGAACGCATAAGGCCTCCCCAGTCCCTCCTACAACACCAATGAGAAACATGGTTTGCTCTGTTCTGTATACCCTTTTCAGAACATGAAATGATGGTGACATCTAAATCATAAAACGTTATGTGCACTAGTCAGGAAACAAATGTAGACTCTGACAGATCCTGACACAGTATTAAAAAAAAAAAAAAAAAAAGTTTTCTAAGTTTTAGACACTGATAAGCAGGCTGTCCCAAAGAGGGAAGACAGCAGCGTCAGGACAACCGGCCAGCTCACCAGGATTCACACGACACTTGAATCACTGCGTGTGAACACTTGACCGTAATAGTTTACCGTGGCTGAACAGAAATTCTGACTTCCTCTCACAGTGTTTAAGGAACAGTATAATTTCTAAGTTAGCTTTCAAAATTGAACAAAATTTGAAACTTAGACTCCCCTCCCCCCTTTAAGAATGCCAAAAGATCCTGTTTTAAGTGCTCTGGTTTACAGTTCTATGGGTAACAATTACATCCTGCAGAAGGTTTCCAATGTTCCTCTTTTTGGTGTTCACGGCTGTGCCCACAGCAAAGTGGATACTCCCAGAAGTGGCAGTGACCTCAGCTACCTCTGCCCCCTGTCTTGAAGTCCAAACTAGCTCTTGTCATAGCACTGCTGGCAAGTTCTGTTCGTTAATGAAGCTGGCTTTCAAATATGGAGGAGGATGAGGTACGGCCCTCCTGTGTCAAGTCTTGGAAGTCTTCAAGCCTTGCTTTTCCATGATGTTCCAGAGTTTGCGGAGATTGGACTGCGTGATGATGTCATCCGGCTTGAGCTGCAGCGCCCGCAGGTAGTTGGCCTCGGCCTTCTGGAGTCGTCCATTGAGGTGCAGGATGGCTCCCAAGTTCATCAGAGCAGCCGGATACTGGAACCAGAGAGAGGAAGGAAAACGATTAAGAGGCCATGGCAAGCTTTCCTTCATGGAAGACAAAAATCTTCATCCATTTATGCAAATGGCTCCCTTATGTCTGGAGGCATTTTATGGAAGCAATGTAGCAATTTATAAAAATAGATAAAACAGGAAGGGAAAAAAAGGTTTTCAAACAGCTGCTGTGTACTTTGTGCTTTAAAGAGGGCAGGCAGTTAGGCAAATAGCTTTTTCTTTAATGAGAAAGTATAGGTTACCTATGGAGACCTAGTAACCTAGTCACACCCTACTTTCCTGAAAAAAAAGTTAAACGGGATACAATTTTAGATGGAAAGAATTGAACTTTTTTTCAACTCAATGCCAAGAAATAAAAAATTAAGTGGGAAAAGTAAACAAACCTATGTCTACCCATTCTTTGCTTTCTCTCCTTAGCAATATTCTAGGCCCTTTCTGCAAACATATATAAATAAGTAAAATATATTGTTAAATTTTACTGATGTTTTCAGGGTGAAAACCCTGAAAAAAATTTAAATGCAACCACTAAAATGCTTTCCAAATTTAACTCATGCAGTTTAATGAGATAAAGTTCTAATTTTTAAGTCAAACAGCTTTTAAACTTGTAATGGTCGATGTTTACAATCAATATAGCAATATAGTATGTAGCACTAGTTTAATACAAGGGTTTCCATCCCCAAATTCTCAAACATTAGTTAACAACAACAAGGCCTTCCCAAAGGAAAAAAACACTTTGCTTGTTATCTACGAATAAGGGCTGTTCTCTTCTTGTCTTGTCCCTGGAACTTTCTGGCTAACAAAGGGCAGCTGATACCTTGGCAGTTACATAAATGCATATTTCAAACATCAGATAAAACTAAAATTGTTTATGCTAAGATTATATTTTCATTTTATAGATGGTGTCAACTATTAATTGTCTTGGCAACTATGATACGGCCTAAAATAATTCACAATTATTTTTATGGTTTAGCGTTTTCACAATGCAAGCATTTTGTTCAGCTGAATTCATATGACTCCACTCTTTACTGTACATACAATTATTTCTGAATCAGAAACAATGCTGGGGGGAGGGTTGAATAGCTCAGAGCAAATCAGCTGGGAAAAGATGATCAGACTTGGATTTGAAGAGATCTGGATTTGAGTTCTTGCTCGACCACCGGCTGTGACCTTGGTGAGGTCCCTTAACATATCTGTGTCCCAATTCTTTCATTTATGAAATACTGAATAAACATCAACTTTTTTGCATGTTGTTAGAAAGATAAAATGAGAAAATAAAAGTAGCATAGTATTGATACATGCACATAATAAACACTCTACAAATGTCAAGTTCACTTTTCTTGTCTCATTTTGCTTGAGGTCTAGCACATGCATGTTTATGATTTTTATGTTGTTATACATACTTTATAATTTTTATTTCAATGGCTGCATAACATGTCTCTTTGGATGTATACCAAAGTTGTCTTAAGTCTTCAACTGCTGGGTATTATTTTCCGACTCTTCTGTATCCTTTTTTCTTTTCCAAAAATAATGTTGCAAATATAAGCTATTCCTGACCTTCGAAAACCTTTCGGTCAGGATGACTCCATACTTATCAAGAAAAATACAGATGGTCAACTTCTAATTTTAAACACCAATCCAAATAAACATAGCTCTAAATTACATGAGCAGTGAATAGCTCCACACTGGAAACCTAAAATAACACCACCTACTCTGTCTTCCTAAAAGAACTTTGTTATCATACCACCCATTGTTATATTGAGTTTCTTGATGCTGGGACACATTTCTGAATTATGTCTGCTCCCAGAGCTTAGCATGACTGTCAAAAAACAGCTACTAAATTGAAGGTGAAGTGTGTTCACAGACTGACTTACTGGAGATGCTAAGTAGATGAAATGTTCAGACTTCCTGCTATCCTGAGTGGGAAGAGAGGAAATGGGGAGGGAGAACCACGGCTGGAGACCATTCCCTACTAACCAGAAATAGAAAAGGCCCAGTGATGGGCCTGATAGAAACCAGATGGCTCTGTGGGGTAGTGGTTATTTCTTGAACCACTTTATTATCAGGTCTGTACCTAACTATAATTGCAACTCAAGGGGATTATTAAAAACAACTCAAGAGGTTACAGAATCACACTGCCTAGGTTCCAATGCCAGTTCTACTCCAGTGACATGTGCACTTAGGAAGCACTGAGACCACAGTTTCTTCTGGAAACGGGATGAGAACAGTACTTGCTTCACAGGGTTGTTAATGAGATTACATGAGGATACAAAGTTATTGTCTTTTCCCTCTTCTTTTCTGTCTCCTCATCATCTCAAACACACAAAGTAGGATCTTCTTGTCAATACGCCGGAATGACCACTGAGTCCAAATGCTGAGGATTTGTGAATTGGCTCTGTCTATACTAGGTTTGTAGCCTTTCTTAGGTTAAACCTGGAAAAGACAGCTGTGAAAACAGATGGTGAAGTACATACCAAGCCACATAAATAGGCTTTACTATTGTTACTAAATTGCAGCCTGGGGTCCATCTCTCCTTAGACTACTTTGAAGTCACCTTTCTGCTATCAAGTGATGAAAAAAAGTTAATATTATTTGAAGAAAACACAAATAGGCAGTTATATCTGTTATCAAAATGAGTTCGGAATGCTAATTATAATGGTGTTTGGAATGATTCTAATTTTGCATTATCCGTGTTAGTGTTACTCATTAAACAAAAATAATCAAGAATTGACATTATGAAGTTAATGTGGGATAACCGATCTCTTGAAAGCTCACATATACTCATTAACTGTGTCCCTTAAGGAGTCAAAATCCAAATAAACTAAAAATGTGCATATTTAAGGACATCATTCGATATTTTTAAGCAGCTATAGATTTCTACATTCAGATGAAACATTTTGGTTTAGATATGTCTATTTTAATAGAGTAAAAAAAAGTCTTTTTTTTAAATTTTAAAAGCCTACGGACATACATTATGTAACGCTTAAAGCATCACTATAGCTTCTTATTTGAATAAATAGAAACTGATGAAATTTACATACTGGTGTGCTCAAATGTGACATAAGAGTATCACTGTCTTAGGTAACTGCTTTGATAGTATCAACCAATATTATGATAAAAAATTTCATGTGTTTCTTAAACATTTATGAATAAAACTAGATATAGAAGACTTTCTTCTTATATGGTTATTTTCTCTCTTCAAAGACAAGGGCTTCTTTATCTTTTAAGCCTGTCATGTCTCTCCTCCACAGCAATGACCAGGGTAGCTTAGTGGATGCCCACTGGGCTGAATGCCTTCAGGTCTTCTAGCCTTGCTACAAAAATTGCAAGGAGTAGCGCTGGCATCACCTGGGAGCTTGACAGAAATGCAGAATTTCAGTTGCCACCTACTGACTCAGAATCTGAATTTCAACAAGATCTCCCAATGCTTTGTATGCTTATTAAAATTGGAGAAGCATGGTTCTAGAGGTTATTTCCAGATTCTAGATTACGTCCTTTTAGGGTTTGTGAGATGAAGTTTCCTATAAGAAGATGAAGTTCCTACAGAACAAAAGTGTATCAGATCACATGTCTATCCTTCCATAAAGTAGAATTCTTCTCTTGGCCGTGTAATTAGTTAAGGTAATAAATGTTCAAATGAAACTTTATTAACAGAAGCCATAAATGACTAAATATTGTTAGACAGAAGGAGAGGGAATGAAAAGCCTTTTCATATGAGCATGTAAAGCTTACTAAACAGATTTAAAGACTACCTCACTATATAACTGAAATGCAAGAAGTCCAGGTGACTGACTGGCTGTCTGATTACATAGTGGTGTCATTGCTCTCTGCCAGCTATGACTCATGGACTGGGGAACAGAAACCCAACCACATCTGCTGATGTCTTCCCTCACACACATCCTCTTTTATTAAAGACAGCCGATGAAATTTTCAGCATGTTAACAAAGGCAGTCAAGCAGCTTGCAACCCAGTAACATGGGGCTTGTGGCTCCTCACAGACTAGAAAGGAAAACCAGACCGTTCTCGTTTCCTTGAAGAGGACAGATGCTTTACATCAAAGAGGCTGACTAGCAGCCATAATGAGGCAACGAATGATGTCTTTTCCAAGTCTCTAGGGAATTATGCCTTTATTGTTACTTTACTGTGGTCTTTGGCTTATTTCTCTAACATTGGAGGAAATAAGCAAAATTAAAATTAATATATATGTAGATGTATATTGGGATGGGGTAGAGCAAAGGTAAGATTATGAAGGTCTTATTCTAATCTAATGCCCTTGAGGCTTCCAAGGAACCCAGGTGATCACACAGCACTGGAACACAAAATCATCTTCCTAGCCTTTGCCTATTACATAGTCTTGGAAAGATACCTACGGAGGAGGAAGAGTGAGACCATAAGGGGATTTAAGATTGGGAATCCATGTTTCTACTGGGAACAGGACTAAAATATAGAATTTTGAACATAGGACATGGGTGAGGCCTAGGAAAAGGAAAAGAAGGACTTGGTTGAAATGTTCTGGAGTTGTAAACCCACAGAGTAACTGGCCTCTCTGTATCCCATTAGTCCCTGAGACCACTTCCCTCTTCTGAAAATAAATCAACAGGCAAGAGAAGCTATGAAAAAGATGAAGACAGAGATAACAGACCAATAGTTCTAGTTTTATAAATATATCAATTTTCACTCAAAGTGTTGCTGAAATTATCCATATAGTTGTACATTTACTGTTGTAAGAACTAAATAACTTTTAAGAAAGAATGTCTAAAGTAAGCCTTACCCAGCTGTTACTCAGTTAACACACTACACATTTGGGGGATGTTTTCAAGATAATCACCTTTAACTTCCCTTCTGAATTTGCAAACTTAAATGAGTTTGCACAGTCTGAAGTTTTTAATGGCTTCTCACTCCTTTTCAAATAGTTACCCAATAACTTAATGAAGGCTGCCTACTGCCATTCAACTGGATTCAGTTGAAATTGCTTACCCAATTGAATTTACTGGAGCAGTAACTGTCCATGATGCTTAAAAATGAATGGTATAAATTTTAAAGAAACATATTCATGAAAAAGAGTATTTATGCATACATTTAAGGGATCTCTTTATATTTATTGTGCCTTGTACATGGCAAATATTTAATAAATAATTACCGAATTAAAGTTTTTAAGATTATCTATCAGGTTTATGGGAAAAAAGTGTGACATGGACTGAGACAAAATTCGATACCCTATTCCCCTCCGTTCCAATATCACTCCTTCTCTTTGGTCCCACTGGCATGCGCAGTGGGCCGATACCAAGCTAGAAACCTCAATACATTACCCTTGATTCCTGGGGAATGAATACATTCCCTACATGCACACATATACATTCATCCAGTTGTTTAGTCTTGGCAACTTCACCCTCAAATCTCCCTTAAATCTGTCTTTCAATTATAATTATGCTCCTTTCTCCCAACTTGGTTTAAGCCGTGATCAACTTCTGAGATTGTTTAAATAAAATTATTTTGAATAGAAAAGAATAATAAATGAATGGGTAGCTGAAAAGACTGATGGGTGACAGGTTAAACGAATGAACGCACAAGTAAAGCCATATGCAGGGTTTTTTCTTCATTGTAAATATTTTAGTCATACAAGAATTTCAGAGAATACAATAAAAACTGTGTACCTGCCTAACAAATAAAACTTTATAAAGACAATTGAAGCCCCCAAATATCTTTCAGTGAAATAACCCCCTTCCTTCCAAGAAAGCCACTATCCTGAAGTTGGTATTTATCATTCCCATGTATGTTTCACACTTTTATTTTTTGTGTACCCATAGCAAATGTACGATCTTATACATTTATAAGTTTTAATTTTATACATATGTCATTATCCATCATGGGATGCCATCCTGACAAGCACTCACTTGGAACTTGAAATTTCTGCTCATCTTTTTGTTTTTCAGATTTATCCTTGTTGATATATGTAAGGTTTTGTTGTTTCACATAAATTCTGTTGAATGACTACCCATTTTCTGAAGGATTGGCTTACAGACTATTTAAAAGAGGCTGCCACTATAATTCAAAAAGCTACATACACTCCTATGTTCATAACAGCATTATTCATAATAGCCAAGACATGGAAACAACCTAAATGTCCATTGACAGATGAATGGATAAAAAAGATGTGGAACATATAAACAATGGAATGCTAGTCAGCCATAAAAAAGAATGAAATAATGCCATTTGCAGCAACATGGATGCAACTAGAGATTATTATACTAGGTGAAGTAAGCCAGAAAGAGAAAGACAAATACCATATCACTTATATGTGGAGTCTAAAATATGACACAGATGAATCTACCTACGAAACAGAAGCAGACTCACAGACATAAAGGACAGACTTGTGGTTGCTAAGGGGAAGGAGGATGGGGGAGGAATGAATTGGGAGGTTGGGGTTAGCAGATGCAAACTATTAGATATAGAATGGATAAGCAACAAGGTCCTACCGTCTAGCACAGGGAACTATATTCAATATCCTATGACAAACCATAAAGGAAAAAGAAAATAAAAAAGAATGTGTGTGTGTGTGTGTGTGTGTGTGTGTGTGTGTGTATATATATGTAAAACTGAATCACTTTGCTGTACAGCAGAAATTAATACAACATTGTAAATCAACTACACTTCAATTTTTTAAAAAAACTCTCATCTTAAGAAAAAGGAGGCTGCCATCAATATTCTTGTGAATATCTCCACATGTACTTATGGGAGAGTTTCTAAGACTGGAGTTGCTAGACATGGGGGATCTTCAACTTTGCCAGATATCATCAAATTGCTCTTCTGTGTGGTTGTAGCAAAATGCATTAGCATCAACATGTAACAGGGGTCTCTCTGCTTCCTATCCTTAACACCACTTAGTATTGTCTGGCTTTTTAAGTTTTGCAAATTGAGAGCTGGAAAACAGTATCTTATTCTGTGCTTAGTTTTTTTTCCTGATTACTAGAGAGGTTAATAATATTTTCAGAAGCTTACTAGCTTTTTACATTTCCTCTTCAGTGATCCACCTGTTTTTGTTTTTTTTTTAAAATTTATTTATTTTTGGCTGTGTTGGGTCTTCGTTGCTGCACGTGGGCTTACTCTAGTTGCGACGAGCTGGGGCTACTCTTCGTTGCGGCGTGCTGGCTTCTCACTGTGGTGGCTTCTGTTGTTGTGGAGCACAGACTCTAGGCATGCGGGCTTCAGTAGTTGTGGCTCGTGGGCTCAGTAGCTGGGGCTCGCGGGCTCTAGAGCGCAGGCTCAGTAGTTGTGGCACACGGGCTCAGTTGCTCCGCGGCACGTGCGATCTTCCCGGACCAGGGCTCGAACCCGGGGCTCTAGAGCGCAGGCTCAGTAGTTGTGGCACACGGGCTCAGTTGCTCCGCGGCACGTGCGATCTTCCCGGACCAGGGCTCGAACCCGTATCCCCTGCATTGGCAGGCGGATTTTTAACCACTGTGCCACCAGGGAAGCCCGATCCACCTGTTCTTTAACATTTGGACAGAATACATTCTGTTAGGATTATCAACTACATGGTGATATTTGAAAGGTAATTACCCAGGGCTCCCATCACCTCAGAACGCCTGGTAAATAAGACTGTCTGGCCTGGTGTTTTCCTGGTCAGAGTCACTTTCTCAAGACTAACTAGATAACCACTGTTTCTAAGGTGAAAAATCTGTTATACACAAAATGGAAAATCCTTGATATAGGTGCACTTTCAATGCGGTGAGAGGAGGATAACAGAAATCTGGGCAGCGAGAGGGACAGCAGGAGCCACCAAAATGTGTCACAGTGACTATGGGAAGCCTGGACCACTGTATGTGGGAGAAGGATGGCTTTTTGCTGGTGCTCCTAGCATGCAGAACAGACTTTTCTTTATGGCCTGCTTCTCTGTCTCTATTCAGATTCCTTGCTTTCTGGCTTCTTAGTTCCTTTTCCCAGGGGCAACAAGCAAATTTAAGATGAACAATATGTTTCATATTCTTCCTCTCTTTACTGCCCTCCATTTCTACTGGCACTGCCTGGGTTAGCATCTCATCCCATTCCTAAATGCTATCAGCCTCCTATTCCCCCCATTTTCAATTTCTTCCTTACTCCAATACCTTTCACCTGACCATCTGCCTTTCTTAAGCGCGATGGGGTTTTAGAGGGTCAACCTGTGCCGACAGAAAAGAATCCGCTCTTCCTCCCAGTACTAAGAAACCCTTTACAACTTGGCACCCCAAATAATTCCTCCATATACATTCTTCATGAGCCACGTGAAACTTCTCTTTCTGCCATGTGCTATTTTGAGCATCCATTTCTTATCAAACTGCTCTTCTGACAAAGCTCTTCTTCCACTCTTTTTTTTTTTTTTTACAAACTTCTGTTCATTTCAAAAACGAACTGAACAATCTCTTATTCACAGCTTACTTTCTATGTTGCCATAGTACTGTCTACATACATTAATTGCAACACTTACCACAATGAATTATATCTACTTTGTTGTGTCTGTCTTCTATGCTGGAAGGTAAGATAGTGAATTTACTTTGTTTTCATAGTGCTAGGGCCAGGCTCTGGCACGTGAAAGAAACTCTCAGTGAATGCTTTCTGAAAGAAGGAAAATTTGTATGGTTTAGCAAAAAGAGGTGACCTAGGAGAGGTAAATTCTAGTCCATTCTTAGCGTAATTTAACAAACATTTATTAAGCACTTACTATATGTCAAAGTTGCTGCCAGATATGCTATATAAGTGGTGAAAAAGAACAGTATATTTTTTTGGTCTGTATGTGTCTTGAGTTCACTTTAATTGCACACTTGGCATTTATCACTGTTAGGAGGTGTACATTCTATTATATATCATTTATGCTCCTGAAATTTGTGAGGTAGGCAAAACTGATATCCATGCCCTGTTTTAAGAACTACAGGGGATTGTACAGAAGAAGGTTTCATCACCCTCAAGGAGTTTATAGTCCAGGGCATGGATACAAATTCTTCTACGCCAAAGAAGAATCAGACATGTCTACAAAGGACATACGAAGACTGAGCTAAGGGGTAAAGGGAGATTCCTTCCTTATGGGTGTGAAGCTTTTAGACAAGATAAATGATCAGGTTGCTTCAAATCTTTTATTCTTCTGAAATAAGAATGATACAGATTTTTTTTTTTTTTGCGGTATGCGGGCCTCTCACTGTTGTGGCCTCTCCCGTTGCGGGGCACAGGCTCTGGACGCGCAGGCTCAGCGGCCACGGCTCACGGGCCCAGCCGCTCCGCGGCATGCGGGCTCACGGGCCCAGCCGCTCCGAGGCATGCGGGATCCTCCCGCACCGGGGCACGAACCCGCGTCCCCTGCATTGGCTGGCGGACTCTCAACCACTGCGCCACCAGGGAAGCCCTTGTTACTTTTTAAAGCAAACTGCGGAGAGCAGAGCGCGCAATGGAGAGAAGCCCTCACAGAGCAGGGTCTGCATTTCAGTTAGTCTGGAGATTCAGATGTTAGTAGTGACAGCCATGATGTTAACCCTTCTGAGACCAAACCAAAATGGAAACAAATTTATTAAAAAAAGAAATATTAATACAACAAATGAAAGGTCTTTCACAAAATTTTATGACAAAAAAACCCCACAACCAATGCAATGTTCCCAATTCAGAAATGATAGTTCTTTGTAGTCACATTCTGACTACAGTCATATTTTGAATAAAGCATCTCTGCAAAAAGATTTATCAAACTGTACATCCAGCAAGGGAAAACAACACAGGGAGTCTAGCAATGGCAAGGCAAATTCTGACAGATAATAGAAATGATTCATTCTGATTCTCAGTTTCAACACAGTATTTGTGTTTTTGAAATAGCTTGGAATAAAACAAAACAGATATAGGTGACAAGCAAGACACGACGCTGTATTAAGGCAGTAGCTTCAATTTGTCAGTGACATATTTTATCCTGTGTGCTCAATCCTTATCTCCTACCTCTGTCCTATCCCAGCGGGTATTACAAGAATGTTCATTTAACTTTTATGATGGGTGTGATTGCCACAATGTGGAGTGCTATTCATTTCAATAGCAATCAAAATGCCAACAGCTGTGGTTTGGGGGATAGCAAACAGTGACTGTAAAAAAGTCATTTCAAAGGTGGTGGCAATTTCTAACAGATTTTAAAGTACATCTACTAAATTAAGGATATGACCTCAGAAACTATTCTTCACTGAGGATGATCCTATTTCAAAGATAGGTTTTCCTCATGTCTTTTTTTTTTTTGGTGGTATGCGGGCCTCCGTCTGCTGCGGCCTCTCCCGTTGCGGAAGACAGGCTCCGGACGCGCAGGCTCAGCGGCCATGGCTCACGGGCCCAGCCGCTCCTCGGCATGTGGGATCCTCCCAGACCGGGGCGCGAACCCGGTTCCCCTGCATCGGCAGGCGGACGCGCAACCGCTGCGCCACCAGGGAAGCCCGTTCCTCATGTCTTTAATTTCACAGGAAGTCTCTCACATGATCCAAATGGAAAACCTTGATCCCAGGCCACCTAAGTTTCACTCACAGCTTTTTTTTTTTTTTTAAACTTTTTTTAATTGAATGAAAAATTCTTTAAATTGTATAGTGCTTTACAGTTCTCAAAAGTTTCACACACAGGGCTTCCCCGGTGGCGCAGTGGTTGAGAGTCCGCCTGCCGATGCAGGGGACGCGGGCTCGCGCCCCGGTCCGGGAAGATCCCACATGCCGCGGGAGGATGATCCTATTTCAAAGATAGGTTTTTCAAAGATAGGTTTTCCTCATGTCTTTTTTTTTTTTTGGTGGTATGCGGGCCTCCGTCTGCTGTGGCCTCTCCCGTTGCGGAAGACAGGCTCCGGACGCGCAGGCTCAGCGGCCATGGCTCACGGGCCCAGCCGCTCCTCGGCATGTGGGATCCTCCCAGACCGGGGCGCGAACCCGGTTCCCCTGCATCGGCAGGCGGACGCGCAACCGCTGCGCCACCAGGGAAGCCC
>NC_041219.1:17856755-17879240 GCF_002837175.3 Physeter macrocephalus | reverse complement strand
GGAGCCTGTGCTCCGCAGCGGGAGAGGCCACAGCCGTGAGAGGCCCGCGTACCGCAAAAAAAATAATAAATAAATAAATAAAATGAAAAAAAAAAAAAAAAAAAAAAAGTTTCACACACACATGATTTCATACAGTCCCATAATAACCCTCTTCTCCCCGTGTCCCTCACTCACAGCTTTTATAAAATGCAATTGGGGGGCTTCCCATAATAAATAAATAAATAAAATGAAAAAAAAAAAAGTTTCACACACACATGATTTCATACAGTCCCATAATAACCCTCTTCTCCCCGTGTCCCTCACTCACAGCTTTTATAAAATGCAATTGGGGGGCTTCCCTGGTGGCGCAGTGGTTAAGAATCTGCCTGCCAATGCTCCTCATGTCTTTAATTTCACAGGAAGTCTCTCACATGATCCAAATGGAAAACCTTGATCCCAGGCCACCTAAGTTTCACTCACAGCTTTTTTTTTAGTGGTTAAGAATCTGCCTGCCAATGCAGGGGACAAGGGTTCGAGCCCTGGTCCGGGAAGATCTCACATGCTGCGGAGCAACTAATCCCGTGCGCCACAACTACTGAGCCTGCGCTCTAGAGCCCGCGAGCCACAACTACTGAAGCCCGCGCGCCTAGAGCCTACGCTCTGAAACAACAGAAGCCACCACAATGAGAAGCCTGCGCCCCGCAAGAAAGAGTAGCCCCCGCTCACTGCAACTAGAGAAAGCCCGCATGCAGCAGCGAAGATCCAATGCAGCCAAAAATTAAATAAATGAATAAATTAATTAATTAAAAAATTGCAATTGGCACACTTTATCTTGATTTGCAACAAGCACGTAGCTAATCATCTGAAGGAAAATGACTAAATAAATTTCTACCTATGTGAGAAAATATACGATGACTTAAAGTGCGTGAAGATTAGAAAAACGAAAGTAAGAAGAATTTATTGAAGGTTAAAAACAATGAAGGAAAGAAGTTTAGAAAAAGATCTGCACGGTAGGCAAACATTATGTCTCTCAAACACCAAGAGCTGTCTTCTCTTACTAATCTAGAGAGCTGCTACAAAAGCCCAGAGCATCTTCTCCTTTTCTTTGAACCAAAGTCCTTGCCTGTTTCTAGTCCAAATATGATTTAAGCGACATAATTCACTCTACACTTTATTCATTTCTTTTTAGCAAGAAGGGGAGGGAGGAACACGTGCATGCTTTCTCAATCACAGTCATATTACACAGAAGGATTTCCAGCTGTATAGGCCATCCAAGTGTGTATGTGTGAAGCATGAGTTCGAATATATCTAATACAATGACTGCTCATTCCAAGGAGCTGAAACATGTCACTGGAATAATCATGTTCTTATTAAAATGTATTTTCAGAGACATGTTGGAAGTTGAGATTTAGACTTATAATATTTAAGAACTCAGCTGCCATGGAAGATGGAAGCAGATAGCTAATTCTTTTTTTTTTGCTGGGGGGGAGGGGCTGGCCTTTTTTTTTTTTTTTTTTTGCTGTGTAAATTGATCTGATCAAAAAACACAATACAGCAAGAGGTATGGACATACCACATTGACAGAATCAAAGTTATACTGGAATGAAGACTTGACAGATGCCACAACAATCAGGTCCAGGAGATTATTTTTAACCTATGTGCATCACTTCTCATAATTAACTTCTATGTTTGCAATAAATAGCTTTGATCTGATGGAGGTCAGCTGAGAGACAGTAGTTTGCATGTTGGGGAAATGACAGATTTGTTCCTGAATGGGACTAATTGAAAATATTCATTTTTTTATTATGGAAATAAGCATGTCAGAGACCTTAAAACAGTGGATTAAGATGAAATTTAGGTTAGGCATACACTCTCTAAAGATGGATAACACATTTTTTTTTCCCTTTCAGAAAGCAGATGGGGACCCTGGTGTGAACAAGCAGGATTAATGCAAGGTTGACAGTGTCATTCAGAGCAATCACATTTCACCATGACATTCGAAGGCAGCAACTGTACATCCACAGAATGAATAGGAAGAAACACATTTCCCTGGGAGAATTCAGGCACACAGCAAGTGGAAAGTTTTGTGAATGCTCTAAGTTAGGATGACCAGATCAAACGTAACGACCAGGAGCAAAGCAATTCCTCCAGAAACTATAAATCTTTCCAGGGACTAAAAATAAAATGTAAACACACTGTCTGCTGCATGGCATTCTATTTGCACTTTCCTAGGGCCTAGACTTTGTTGATACATGCTTGTAAAAATAATGATGCACGGTCTTCACACATCATTTCAGAAAATATTCCATCAGGACACACCAATCAAGGTGAAGCCATGCTGTACTCCAAGCCATTATGCTGGCCAAAGTGTCACACCTGCTGAAAATTTAAAAATAAACATGGCTTGTGTGTATCTACACTCATGGCAAATCAAGGGAGGCTAAATGGCAGAACTTCTGCCGCTCACGGAGTCTAAGCTCACATCTCCCCCTCAAGATCTCTGCATTCATTTGCACACTTGGCCTTTATTTCTGAAACGTTCGTTACCTGAAATTGTCACATTCAGACTGAACCTCCTAACTTAAAGCCTGTATAGTCAGCACATTATAGGAAGGCATTAAATACTGGCTTGATGACACTTTTCTGCATAATAGCTTCCAAAATTGTAAATAAAACAGATTTTGTATCACCTTGACCTAATCTTATCTCTTCTCTGAGCAACTCTATTTTTGAAAATGCTACACACTTATTTTCTTGACTCGCTTCCTTGGTCTAACCTATTAATATAAAACAAGTGAGCAAGCGAGCAAATAATAAGCAATCAATAAAGCAACTGCACAGACCAAGAGTCCAAGCAACTGAGAACCTCAAATATATTTATTGAATACTTATTCACCCATACTCACAAATAACAACCAAAATACTTGAAAAGGAAGGTAGAACAAAATAAATTATTCCAATGATTAATTCTCATATGCCAACTTTGATTTCTTACAGACTCATCTTCAATACTGAGTTAGGGAACCATATTGAATATGTGATACATGTCAAACATGTCTACAAAATCACAAAGTAATACATTTTCACCTACTCAAAAAACATAATTTTGTATTAACAATGCAACAACCTTGAATAGTGATTTGATATTTGACTACAGAAAAAACTTGGCTACATTTCATCTCTACCTATGATTTGTATCTGAACAAGAAAACAAAAAGACCTTCTCTAGAAGTATAAGAGAGGCACATCTCAATTATTTCATGTAAGAAATTAGAGGCAAGATCCTTTTCTGCTATTACATATTAGCTAGTCTTAAAGTATCTTATGAATACTCCACTAAGTATCTAATTATAGGCCATTTGTCTCATAAATGCTTAACGTCCATTACATATAATAACTAAATCCAATTTCAGTAACTTGAAAAGGCTCATAGAAATTAAGCTATGCTCTAATGCCTATAATTTAACACTTTTATTTACTTCAGTCAGACAGAAGTTTTAGACCTTTGTGACCTTCTTTGGTTCATCCAAGAGAAGAAGAAATTAAGTGGTAATTATGAAGGCAATATTCTTAGAAAATTAAGTCCTGGATGCTAAGTGAACAAGACAGCCATGTGAAAGGGCAGCCTCCAGCAGAGAAGCAGGAGGGCATGTGGTGAATCTACAGGTCTTTTTAATGCCAGGACTTGAAGAACCCGTGAACTAAAATATTGCCTGCCACATCAGTAAATAAAGAATATTGCAGCCATCAAGCCATCACATTACAGCTGCCCGGAGAGTGAGCCCTGAGGGAACTCAGGATGGAGACAAATGGGCTGCCCACTGCCAAGCCCATCTAGAAATCAGCTGCTGCAACCACCTCTGACGATGCACCCTGAGGCAACTCAGGATGAGAAAACACAGGATACTGGCCCCAGATAGCTGAAGTGCATATCAAAGGAATGATTTCAGTCAGCCCTGACTCTTACATCTTCCTACACATAGAAAAGTGCTGAATTTTTAACTTGAGATATCTGGTTTTCTTTTATTAACACTAATGTTAATAAAAGAAATGTTTAGACTACCTGGTCTTTTGTTGCAAAATCTCATATATTGATATATCCTGGATCCCCCCGCTTGCCTCTTTGGGAAAGGTTTTTCAGCGTTATCTGAGATGCTGTGTCCCAGGCTTGAAGTCCTCAGAACGTCCATTGAATAAAACATAACTCTGTACTTTCAGGTTGTGTAATTTTTTTCAGTCGACAAACCATAGCATGACAGGAAGCATGGCCATCCCAAGTGTAAGTAGATCACCGCATTAAGTATCTCTTACTAAATAAATGGGGGTTTAGGGAGGTTGAAAAAAAAATCTATAACAATGAAATAATTAAAATTTCAAGAAAAAAGTCACTAAAGGAGACTTGTAAGCTGCAAATGGTTAAAATATCTCTCCTGTAGTTCTATGACTATCATTTCTAAAATACGTTTGAGTTCTTCAGTGATCTCATCCATTATAGCCAAATTTCTTTACTTTCTTTCTTTTTTTTTTTTGTGGTACGCGGGCCTCTCACTGTCGTGGCCTCTCACTGTCGTGGCCTCTCCCGCTGCGGAGCACAGGCTCTGGACGCGCAGGCTCAGCGGCCATGGCTCATGGGCCCAGCCGCTCCGCAGCATGTAGTATCTTCCCGAACCGGGGCCCGAACCCGTGTCCCCTGCATCGGCAGGCGGACTCTCAACCACTGCGCCACCAGGGAAGCCCTTTACTTTCTTTTTTAATGAAATTTGTTCATTCGCTAATCCATTCATCTAATTATTGAGCACCTATGTTGGGGATTCAGCAGTTCACAAAACAGTTCAAAAATCTCAGGCCTCATGGAGCTTAAATGCTACTTCTAAGACATACACACAAAAATAAGTAAAATATATTGCATGTTATATTGCGATATATGATAGGGTAAAAAATATAACAAAGAAAGGGTTTAAGGAATGTATGTAAGGAGAGAGGTCAACGAACTACAGTCTGTGGGTCATCTCCAGCCCACTGCTGGCCCATTTAAAAACCTACATGTTTTAAATGGCTGAAAACACTCAAAAGAAAGAATAATATATTATGATACATGAAATTACATAAAATTCAAATTTCAATGCCCATATATAAAATGTTTCTGGAACATAGCCACATTCAATCATCTATGTATTGTCTGTGGCTGCTTCCATGCTGCAAAGGCATGCAAAGAGCTGAAGAGTTGAAACAGAGACATTATGACTGCAAAGCCTAAAATATTTACCATCTGGTCTGCTACAACCAAAGTTTGCCAATATTAAATAGGGAGATCAGGAAAGGTCTTAAGAGAAGATGGCACTTGACTGAAGAATTGAAGGAGGTGAAGGTGTAAGCTTCTCAAGGAGTGACATGATCTGACATATGCTTTGAATGTTGTGCTGAAAGTAGACTAATGAAGGACTCAAGTTTAGTATTATAGGTCAGTAGCGACATTGTTGCCTTTGACAAGGGTAGTTGCAGTGGAAGTTGGCTTATGTGACTAGAAGAATGAGATGATTTACTGCAGTGGGAAAGACCATGTGAGAAGAAGGTGTGGGAAGAAGATCAGGAGCTGAGTTTTGGACTAGTTGCTTGAGGGGGTCCCTGCAAGTGGAGATACTAAGTACACATTGAATAGATTAGTCTGGAGTCCAAAGAAGTGATCTCAGCCTTGAGATATAAATTTGGGAGTCGTCACTGTATTTAAAGCTACGAGAGAGGTTGGGATCTCTGACAGACTGAGTATACAGAGAAGAGTGAAGCTGTTCAAGAAGAGAAGAACTTCAAGGTTAAGAGACTGGATGGTTGGGAAGGAATCAGCCAAGGGAATGAGTGATAAGACGGACCAGATTTAGGAGGTAGCAGAGAGAGGGTGTGCTGGTAACCAAGTGAAGAAAGTGCTTCCAGGAGGAATGAGTAATTACCTGTGTCAAACGCGATGAATACGACAAATAATGTTAAACTGAGAACAAACAGATTTAATGATGTTCTGTGCTGTTCTAGTAACTTTGACAGGAGCAGTTTTGGTGACATCATTGGGGGAAAAAGCCTGTATGGAGTAGGTCCAAATGAACATAGAAAGTTTTGCTATAAACAGAAGGAGGGACATGGAGTGGTAGTTAGAGGTAGAAATGGGCTTGACAGGCTTTTTTGTTTTTCAATTTTGGGAGACATAATATCATGTTTAAATGATGATGGAGAAAACCTGGTTGAGAGAAAAAAATTTGTTAATATAAGAGAGAGTCAGAGATACAGAAACAGAAAAACGGAGAGGGAGGAGAGACAGAGGAAGAGGGCCTGGGAACATCCTTCAGTCAAGAACAGAGGCATTCAGTGAAGAAATGCAGAGGTTGGTTTGAGCTACACGTATGGACAGTTTATCCACAATAACGGGAGGAAAGGTAGCATTTAAAGGCACAGATGCAAATAGATGGTTCGATTTTGTGATGGGATTCTGTGGAAGTTCTCTCTGATTACTTCTATATTCTCAGTGAAAGAGGAAGCAAGGCCATCAGTTGAGTGTGATGATGGAAGAAGAGCTGTTGGAAATTTCAGATGAGACAGTAAAGTGTGAACAGTAATCTAGAAAAATGTCAGACAGAACAGACTAGAAAATTATAGTAGGTTTGCCACCCAGCACTGTGGTCGCACTTGAAGTACTGATATTGAGCTTAAAGTGTGTTGTCTTCTTCTCGAGCTACGTTTAGCTTCAAGATGCAGACATGGAACAGGCAGAGATGGATTTAACCAGGTGTTGATCATGCCCGAAAAGTACGATGGGCAGAAAGAACCAAAGGAGCTGAGGTTGCATGCAAGGGAGTGATAATGATTGACCTTGAAATGTAATCTCAATAAAGAGGAATGTGAGGTGTAATGGTCAAGAACATTGAAACACTCGTGATTTCAATGGACTGTAGGTCCTGGGTGTGGCCAAAGCATTTGGGAAATTGGTGCCAGAGCTAGAGATGGTAGGCAGGTACTAGGCTGTCTGAAATGAGATCATGGAGGTAGAGAAAAGAGCAGCTAGTTAAGAGGGCTCTCTTGACAGACCAAAGTTAATACAGTATTTTAAGAGTTGGGGAGTGACTGATGGGTGATGCAGGCAAAGGAGGGAAATAGAATCTTATGGGAATTAGATTCTGGGGAAGAGGGGCGACTTGTGAGGACGGGGCCTTTTGGGGTGACTTCTGTGAACAGGGATAGAAAACATGACTGAGATTAGTCCCGGTGGTACCAAGGAAAAAAAATGACACAACAATTTTGTTAACAAATACTAGCAAGGAGGGGCATTAGTTAGGATGACTGTTTTTTTCCTTTTTAAAAATTTTATTTTATTTCATTTTAACTTTTTATTTTATATTGGAGTATAGTTGATTAGCAATATTGTGTTAGTTTCAGGTGTACAGCCAAAGTGATTCAGTTATACATATGCAGGTATCTATTCTTTTTCGAATTCTCTTCCCATTTAGGTTGTTACATAATGTTGAGCAAGAGTTCCCTGTGTTATGCAGTAGGTCCTTGTTGGTTATCCATTTTAAATATAGCAGTGTGTTCATGTCAATCTCAAACTCCCTAACTATCCCTCCCCCCAACCCTTCCCTCCTGGTAACCACAGTTCTCTAATCTCCAACTCCAGTTTGCAGTTATTTCTTTTACCCCTCCCCACTTCAGAAGAGTGATTCTCATCTCCGTCTTAAAAGCCCAACAGCATTTCAGAAGGAGAACATTATTCTATCCTCTACCAGAAGAGAGAATCTCTATGCTCTGCTATACTGACCGAAGTAGAAGTCTTTGTGATTATAAAAGTCATTGAAATTTTAAGAGTTGGCTTCAAAATTCAAAGGTGTTATATTAATGAAGTTAGTTAACAACAACTACGGAGTCTGCATCTTGTGAAGACCATTCAAAGTAACGGGGAGTAAAAAGGAAAGTGGATCTTGCTCTCAAAATGTTTTCAAACTTTCAAACTCAAGGGAAGGGAGGAAGTGGCAAATACAGATAAGCAACATAAACAAAAGCACACAGACATCTAATGAAACACTTTGACATCCTCCTGGAATGTTATCCACTTTTGGCAGTACTCCACTTTGTTCAGCTTACTACTGAGAACCACTACACAACCCACAGTTTATTTATCAGAAGTATGTAAGCGCCTTTCCTATAAAGAACACTGACTGATTTGCATTTTGACACAACCCTTTTCTTATATTTCAGTTTGATATCGTGTTGTCAGCAGAGCAATTCGACTTCTTGCCAAGATAAAGTCTAATTTCATCCCCACAAAATGAGACAAAATTTGCTTTCCTTCCTCTATTCTCTCCTTTCATCATTAAGTAGCAAATTAGACTAGTGACCAAATATATTTTGTTCCTTTATTCACTTATAGAAAAAGTAAGACGTGGCATACTTTCTATGCTGCTAGGATTGATGTTCACGGGATGGATGAAGGACTCGTGTATCTACTTTTCTTGCTGTCTATCCAAAATCAAGCTTTTTCTCATGTGGGTACAAACTCACTTACAGGAATATCTGCACCCTAATGGCCTGAAAGTCGCAAATGTCTACCCAGTTGCAAGGAGCTAATGTCAATACATAAGCTAGTCACATACGTTTTGCTGTCAACTGCAAATTTTTGAATTATCTTTGTAATATGAATTTGTTACCTGCTTTCTAGTACAATTTCCCTAGTGAAAACAGCATTAGCCCACTGTTCACCTTAAGCATGACAAATCATCTTCATCCTCAGTGCAATTTTTTGTTCAAAGGTATTGTATATACAAAGCTCCCAGATCTTTTTTTTAGTCTTAGTGTCTTAATGGGTCTGAAAGTCTGTCTTCCATTATTTATACTACAGGTATTTCCTTTTTTTTTTTTTGCTATTTTTAAATTTTTCAAAGCACATATACTTACATGGTTTCATCCTGAAGGATTCAGTTGTTCAAAGTAACACAGCCAGTGACCAGTACTACGGGGTCCAAAACCCAATTCTCTCCCCTCTATTTCCAATCTACTATTCCAACTTATTATGATGGTGATACGGGGATTGTTTTCATTTTGGTAAACACTGGCAGTGATTCACGTCTGTCACAAACATTCGGATAGATTGCACTGACAATATCCTGTAACTATAATTTAAGGGCATAAGGCTAACTGGAAGATGGAGAGAATGAGACAGAGGTATTGACAGATACAGTGAATCTATCTGCACCAGCACGAATTTTCTATGATTTTTCTGAAACACACTAAACAGTATTTGGGGTCAATGAAATTATTCTTAATTTAGCCTTTACTTCTTGCTTCATGCACTCTAAGAGTGAAAATAAAGCACTATCTACTTGAAGAAAGACAACTTTTATATCTTTATAATTGGCCCACTGCTCACAAACAGTAGGGTTTAAATTATAATGCTTTGATATTTAAAAACAAAACACTGCTGTCCACGATTATTTAATCACACCAAATAGTCTATTGAAGTTTTATCTTTGAATGCAAAATCGTGTCACGAGCAATCATGCTAAATGCCTGTTTTAATTTACTTGATTTATAAGTTTAATTTTCATTTATCAAGTTCTAGTCAATGAAGACTGATTAAAAATATGATCAATATTGTTTTTAGCTAGCCACCAAAGTACAGGGAAAGCTAGTTATAAAACACGAACTGCAAAGCAATTCAATAATAAAATAACTGTTTATCAATTAGAAGCATCTAGGATGTGCTGGTAGTGCCATACTTACTTTCTGGAAGAAGGTTTCCAGAGATTTGGTAATACTTACTTCAGTGTTTATTAGGTATTAGAAGTAGAAAGATCATCTTAACTGCAGCCATTCTTGCTAGTATTTGTTAGTGGAAAAAAATAGTGTTCTAGACAGGTAAAATATAGAATTAGCGCCATGTATATTATCTAGGTTAAGATGCATTACAGTGGGGGTTTTTCCCAAGCTGTCTGATCTACATAATTATATTTTGTTCAGACAGATCATTCTTGCTGAAAATAACAAACAGACCTCAAATTATAAAGGTGTTGATATAGTTATTCCCCAGTGAGGAGGAAATGTTTTAAGACAAATATACCAAAACAATATATATGTATGTATATCTCCAAAATGGCAAGTAGGAACAGTTCTGGATTAATAGTAGGAAGATCCAAATTTTAATTTTTACTTTAGCATTTCCTACCTATATGACTTTGGAAAAATTACCCAACATTGCTAAGTCAGTTTCCTAAATGGAACACAACAAAAAAAAACCCTGCAAAAATAGCTGTTGTTTTTCTCATTAGATATTATAAGGAATAATAAAGTAGGTACACAAACAATTTGCACATTTATAAAACCCTACAGAAATGTTAGATATTATTTTACAGCATGTTACCAAAAGAAAAGCTGTAATATTTCAGTGGCAATGCGCAAACTTCCAGATGGTACTGTCTTAGTAGAAAAAAAACTAGATCAAGGGTGAAAATACTTTAGTTATAAGGGTAAGGTAACCAACCCCAAACTGAAAGAAAATTAACATTTTTCTTCTTTTAATTTGTGGGGGAAAATTCTGTTTTGTAAATTCTTCAGTTGAAGAAGAACAATAATAAGCCTCGGAGAATCTCTTAATCTCGCTTACTCTCAAGAGGCATCTGAGGAGATGTAAATGTATGTGCATAGAGCATATATACAAGTATATTTCCTCTCCTTCCTAATGTTGGAGGAATTTGGACTCTGGGAAAAAAGCAAACTATACTAATGGTAGCACAAGGAAATTCAAAGCAGCATATGGTTAAACTTCGGCTCTAAATCACAAATGTACATTTAAAATCCAGTGTGAGGGGACTGTGGATGTTGTGCACAGTAAGACTCTTATGAGAGAAAAATAATTAAATCGAACTCATCTGGTTGCCTATGGGGTTGTTTTTATTTAGTTTGGAAAATTTCATTCCTGCTATAAATCTTTACCATAAATGCTAAAGAATAACACCTATGGTGTAAGAAAAAAGAACGAAATTAAGCTTTTAATCAAGAAAATAGGAGCTCCCTGGGAAACAGCTGGGGAAGGAGGAGGCATCATATTTCATTCTTTTGCAAAGTTGGAAAGCCTGAAAAAACTATTGGACCTTTATAGGAGGATACTGGCATTAAGAGAATCTGATGATTATGGAGAAAAATCACTCTCTTCCAGCAACAGAGATAGATTTCTCTCTTAGTATAGCATATTCATTAAAAGAATTCATTAAAAAGATATGACATTACTCTAATTTACTCTAAATTCCTTAAAAGGGTAAAACATACCCTAATCTACCTAACAAGTCTTCTCAGTGGGTATTTAGGATGTTTTTACTTTCTTTGCTGTTAGAAACAATGCTGCAGTACCCAGAGATGGCATTTGACATAGATTTTCAAGGAAGAATTCCAGGGGCCAGGGGGAAGAACAGGGCAGGACCTATGGGCAGGAAAAGAACTTCAGGGGAATGAAAGGGTAAAGTGCATGGAATTTCACAGCATGTTGCATTCGTGGATGGCGGTGGTACTGGGAGATTGGGAGGTAGTAAAATGAATGCCTTGTAGTACCGGGGTTGCCGGCATTGGGTAGGGGCACACTTGCTAAGGTGAGCTCATCTTTTACATCTTTGGTTTCTGATAAAACTTTTGTTAGAAAAAGGATTTTGTTTCTGCCCAAAAAGTGTGGGAAAAATTATCAGCAATGAGAAGTCAAAGATTTGTAATTGGAAAGAAATGTGTTTTTTTTTTTTTTTTTTTTTTTTTTTTTCCGTTAACGCGGGCCTCTCGCTGTTGTGGCCTCTCCTGTTGCGGAGCACAGGCTCCGGACGCGCATGCCCAGCGGCCATGGCTCACGGGCCCAGCTGCTCCGCAGCATGTGGGATCTTCCCGGACTGGGGCTCGAACCCGTGTCCCCTGCGTCGGCAGGCAGACTCCCAACCACTGCGCCACCAGGGAAGCCCAAGAAATGTGTTTTAGATGCAGTTCTCGTGGCTAAATTAGAGGATCAGTTTGAGGAACCTGAGATTTGAGGCAGAGAGAGCAGTTAGAGGGCCCGAACCCGTGTCCCCTGCGCCGGCAGGCAGACTCCCAACCACTGCGCCACCAGGGAAGCCCAAGAAATGTGTTTTAGATGCAGTTCTCGTGGCTAAATTAGAGGATCAGTTTGAGGAACCTGAGATTTGAGGCAGAGAGAGCAGTTAGAGACCTCTTGAAAATGTCATGCCAGGAATTGTGGAACCCTAAGCTAAGGCAGTGAAAAGAGAGATGAAGAAGAGATATTACAGCGAGCCAATTTGCTTGTTATCTGATAGGATTTGGTGATCTCCTGGGGGAGGGGGGGTGGAAAAAGAAAAGAAAGGTGACGCTAACTTGGAAATTATTAGCTTGGCCACTTGAGTGAGGGTAAATGTAATAACTGATGTGAAGAATCCATGGGGAAGAGATGTGCTGGGATGGCAGGATGGAATCAGTTGTTCTCAATATGTCCATTTTTCCCATCTCTACCTAGGACTAAGCCATCACCGTCTACAGAGCAGACTCCTCCAATGGCTGATTAACTGTCTCTCTGCTTCCAGCTGGTCTCTATAATTCATTCTCCATGCAGTAACGCCAGACATCTTTGTAACATATAAATAAAATTATTTTCCTCACGCTTAAATTACCCAAGAGATTTTCCTCTGTACTTAAAACCAAAGTCATTCCTGCCTACCCGTACTTATCTCTCCACCCTCGGCTCCTGTCCCTCCCCCTCCCCCTCTCTCTCATACGCTCCTTGCCCACATGGGTTTTCCTTTTGCTCCAGGCTTCCTCCCATCTTGTCTTCAGGCCTTTACACAAGCTGTTCCTCTCCACTTTTTTGCATGACTAGCTCCTTGGTATTTCAGTCCCAGATTATATCTCACTTTTTAGATATGCTAAACAGTGATTATCCAAACTACAGTATGTGGCCCGCCAATTGCTCTTATTTTTTTTTATGGCTTATGCTTTTTTTTTCATAACATGCATCATTCAATAATATTTCATGTTTTTATGTCCTTTCCACGACCAGAATAAAAATCCTTTTTGTAAATAAAAGGGACTGCTATTTCCCTTGTTACTGTTCATTCCTAAGGCCTAGGGCAGTGCTGACTGTGAACAGATATTCAATACATATTTGGTAAATGAAAGAATAAATGGTGTGCTTGACGTGACCCGTGGCACAGCTATGTGCATATAGCTCGAAAGTAGTTTTGAGCCCAGAGGAAAGAGAAAGCCTGGAGAAACAGCTAGAAGGATTAGGAACAGTTGTACAATGATTGATTTATATCTTGTAGGCTAAGCTACTACTTGTGTTTGCATGTATGAGAGAGAGATTGAGAGAGAGAGAGAGAGAGAGAGAGAGAGAGAGAGAGAGAGAGAGAGAGAGAGAGAGAGAGAGCGCGTGTTTGAAAAGAACGACATCCCCATAATAATTACTTTTAAGTAACTTCATTATATCCTTTCCAGGACACAGAAACAAACTAAAACTCATCTCTCCTTGATTTCTCTTTCAATAGCTAGTAGCTTGAATGGGAACCTTGGCTCCACCACTAGTTAGGTGTATGACTTCAGGCAGATCACCCATCTTCACCTATTTATTTGATAGCTATTTACTAAGCATTCGCCGTGGAAAGATACTCTGGGACTCTGCTCTCATGGAGCCTATACTCTTGTGGGGGGAATGAACAATCAAATCATCACGCAACTAAATGAAGATCAACTATGATACAAACTATAAATATGAAGCAAATCGTAGGGAGCAAATGCAGTTCAGAGGAGGTTTTCCTAGGTGATGATTGCCAAGTTGAGATCAGATGAATGAGTAGAAATTCACAGATGAGGGAGGAACGGGTAGAAGTCCAAATTCCTGAGTTGGGATGAAGCACGGCATGTGTAAGAACCTGATAGAAAACCAGTCTGATGAGCGCTCAGAGAGCAAAGGAGAGAGAAATGTGAGATGTGACTAAAAAGATCACTCAAGACCGTATCATGAGGGGCTAAAGGCCACCTTAAGGGCTTAGTGAATGAAGGGCTCCCACATGCTGCCTTTCCCTGGTAGCTTCTCTCACTGATAACACCATGAATACTTTGGTGTAGGTATAGTAAACTTCCTGAATGTGGCAGAAAACTTACTATTCCAAACAGTGTCTCTAAAAACCATAAACTCTTCCACATGTACAGAAGGCATATTTGAATAATGTGTAAAGTATCTGTAAAGTGAATTGAATAAAAGGAACTTGGTTTGCGTTGGTTAAAAGGGATGCATCTGTGACATTTGTAAGATTTTTCTCTCAATCACATACACGCTCATGATGTCAAATTTTTATAATAGTAAGAAATCATCAGTCATGACTTCAGATCTAGAGCAGTCTTCCTCATCTGAGTGTAAATTTCCATTTCTAATACTTAAGAAGAAAGAGCTTGTTAAGCAAATTAATATTGTGGAGAGGGTTTCCTGGAGGCATATTTAACCTACCTGCAAGGCCAACTACTTTACAATACATGCCTTATGTGCAAATGAGAAGCTACAAAATGTAAATTAGTTTGTTCATTACAATGGTCTAGTAAGGCTTAGAAACGCACTATCATTAGTTAAGTCACGATGATAAAGTTATAAAGCTGCATTTTCTATTAAAATTCATTCATTCTCTATTTCTTTCACTCATTTACTCACTCACTCACTCACTCACTCACTCACTAAACCTGCTCCTTGGGGAGTCTTCCCCATCTCAGGATATGGCAACTCCATCCTTATGAAAGTTGCTCAAGCCAAAAACCATGGAATCTTCTCGACTTTTCTCTCTCACACCGTACATCAAATCCATCAGCCAATACTGTAGGCTCTGCTTAAACATATGTACACGCAGACACAGACACTCATACACACACCCACAATCATCCCACCTCTTCAAGAATTTTTTCTTAGTCACCTTTGTAAACTTCACTTTTTTTTTTTTTCTCGGTACACGGGCCTCTCACTGTTGTGGCCTCTCACGTTGCGGAGCACAGGCTCCGGACGCGCAGGCTCAGCGGCCATGGCTCACGGGCCCAGCCGCTCCGTGGCATGTGGGATCTTCCCGGACCGGGCCGCGAACCCGTGTCCCCTGCATCGGCAGGTGGACTCTCAACCACTGCGCCACCAGGGAAGCCCTAAACTTCATTTTTAATTGGTACTAATATGTCAAGTTTGGGAATCACAAAACCTCCTGATAGCTTTCCATGGACTCTAGGTTTAAAACACTTATTCTACTTGTTCTCTCTGGGTTTTTAAAATAACTTCAACACCTGTATCCCTAGCCCTGATCTCTCCCCTAATTTTCAGGCTTGCATTCAGTTGCCTGATAGGCATCAAGGACATCCAGCAGTCAACGTCAATGCATTGTCTTGCCTATCAGAATGCTCATCTTTCAGGATCCCCTATTTAAACAACAAGTGGCAGAATCCACTTGATCACCCAAGCCACAGACTCCTCCCTCCTCCTTACTTTCTTGTCCCTATTAAGGAATCATCAAATGCTGCCCATTTGATTGCCTAAATATTTCTCAAATATGCCTCTTCTCCCCCTCCTACTTACCACTGCCCTAGTTATTAGTGTTCTCTTCGTTTCCTAGACCTCAATTTATCTCCTTTGTTCAGGCAAGAAGGGCAGGAGAGGAGGTTCCTCTGTAGAGATGTAGCAGGTACAAGCTTAGTATAAACTCACCTACTGCAATCCCTCGTTGCCTTCTAGATTCTCACAAAAACAAACCCAACAAGCTGACAACTTATTTAATACACAGAAAAAAGTCTGAAGCAAGAGTTATAAGAAATATTTTGGTGCCTCTTCTTCCCTGTTTTATATGATACCTTTGGGAATTCATTGGAGTTCCTGTCTCGTTCACCGAACTTGGCAGTTGTAACTCGCAGACACAAAGAAGAAGGAAAAGTCTGCAGATGTCTGTCTTTTTCCTTTTCTTTCCTTCTTTTTTTTGGTGAAGTTCAGCCAGGGCAGAAAATATAAAAATATGTAAAATATCACTTATAGACTTGATCACAAGAAATTTAGCTGTGTATCTTACCTTTTCAAGGATTTTCCTCTCTAACGTTGTTACTCATTATCTTGTTGAGCTATTCCACATGCTAAAGTAATACAGACTCTGATAGAGGAATGTGCGCGCGCGCGCGCGCACACACACACACACACACACACACACACACACAGAGTGACATCCTGAATGGGCAACAGAGTTCCTTGCATGCCTCCCAAGAGATAGTATGGGGATCTCTGAAGCATAACAGTACTTCAACACTGAACACATCATATCTTAAAAATGTTCCACATTCCCACCATTAAATTTCAAACCTATGTGCAAATAGCTGTTTGCATAACCATAGGGGGAAGAACACGGTATGCTTTTTTTTTTTTTTTTTTTTTTTTTTTGCGTTACGCGGGCCTCTCACTGTTTTGGCCTGTCACGTTGCGGAGCACAGGCTCCGGACGCGCAGGCTCAGCGGCCATGGCTCATGGGCCCAGCCGCTCCGTGGCACGTGGGATCTTCCCGGGCCGGGGCACGAACCCGTGTCCCCTGCATCGGCAGGCGGACTCTCAACCACTGCGCCACCAGGGAAGCCCCACGGTATGCTTTTATTTAACTTTGCCACTTGTCTATTTCTCAAGACAAGGGACATCCAAGCCTTGCTTGTCTCTTTATAGTTGTAGTAAATACAACTTGATACTGCTTGATAGAGGGATGCCTGATAGGGGATCTATGATAAAGGTTCATTTTTAATCATGGGTATAGCAAGAACATGGAAGCTATTTTTATTTAACTGAACTATGCAAAATAACCTATTATAAATAGAGACGTGTATTTAGAAAGGTAAGAGTACATGATGAAAACAATATAAATAATATGAGGAAGACTGCTGATTGCTCCCCCAGTACAATCTAGTTTTCTCTTCTTTCTGGGTACAGGGCTACCTGCTAGAAACAATATTCCCCACTTTGTCTTGTGGCCAGGCTTGGTCATGCAATTAAATTCTCACCAATGAAATGCAAGCAGAATGGATGTGTGTAACTTGTGTAAAAGGAAATCCTTACCCTGAAGTTCCTTTCTTTTGTTCTCCAACACATGAGGACAGAGCCATGCCTATAATCAGTTGCGACCCTGTAGAAGAGGCTAATGCTCTCTGGGATGGCAGGACAGAATGCAAGGAGAAGTCCCTTAGACTCTCTTGGAGGCTGGGAGGAGCTGGGCCTGGCTTCTGTCTAGGCGAGAATACTGCAGAAGTATACCCTTTGGGGGAAAGCAAGATCATCTCTAAAACACAGTGGCAACCACGAAGGCAGTAGGCCAGTTAGGGATGCCCCATTAGCAGAAGCATGGCTCTCAAAGGCACACAAACGTACTTTTCCAAAGGAGGTTCAAAATGTCCATTTCCTCCTTTCCATCCAAACCAACATACACATGTTGGTACTTATTCTCTCACACATATTCTTTCATCCCCCTTCCTCTATGTGTGTGTAAACTCACATGCCATAGTGGAGAAGACAGACATCTTGGTAACAAGAAAACCTAGTAGAAAAGTGGGCAAAAGATATATTATAGGCAAGTCTCACGGAAGATGCTTAACAAATAATTAATATATAAAACATTTGAAAAGCTGGGCTACCACAAGAGTAGGCAGAAAGATGCAACATGAAACAACAAAATAGCAATTTTTAGTCTTCAGGTTGTTAATAATTATAAGAGATGGCTATTACTCCAATCTGGCCGCTGGGCTGGTAGGAAATGTGAGTTGCTGTAACTCTTTTGGAAAATAATCTGGCAGTATAGCAACTATTAACATTTAAAATGTTCATCTTCTTTGACTCAGCAACCATACTCTTAGGAATTTATCTTAGAGAAGTAAAAACAAAATGTTTAAGGAGCTACGTAAAAGGAGCATTGCAGCACTGCTTATAACGGAATTTAGAGAAAGGGAGAAAAAAGGAGCAAGTGAAACGTTCATCAATAGGGTAAAATTTGACTAACTGATGGCAATACCTTAGTCAAGTTTTACTCTTCTTTAAAATGACCTTCAGTTATACTCTAGCATCTTAAAATGTTTAAAGCCACATACTAGTGTCACCTGTGCAAAGGGTAGTTTAAAAAGGGAATTGGGGGCAAAGTATGCTGGGAGAAGAGCAGTGAAGAGAGGGCAAAGATGATGTGCTGAGCTTTAGAACAAAGCGGGTTTGGACAGAGAAAGGCTTACTCTGGTGACTAGGAAACGACCCAGACACTTCTATAGAACATGTAGCCATTCTTTGGGGAAAACCTGAAAATTATATGAATGGTTAAGTTCAGCACTGAAATCTGTATATTAAGGAAATGTGACTATTTGGCAGTCACATTATGTTGAGGTTTGGGGGTATCTGGGTTATACTTGATATGACTGAATGTGTTAGCTGATCTACCAATGTTTCAATGGAGTAGAGCACAAGAGGAACACTTGGAGTGCTGTGTGTAAGAGGAACCTAACAAGTGTGAACTTCATTCAGGAGAGTAATAGGAACAGATTTACATTTTAGAAATATCACTCGGCAGCAAGCCAGGAAATGGATCTAAGAAGGAAGCAGACAACTCATGCAATGGTAGGATCATCCTGAGGGCCTGTGCAAGGGCAGTGTGGGAAGAGATGGAAAGGGGGGAAGACAGATTTGAGAAATGAGAAGATGGAATGCCCAGCAAAAGGGCAGACTTGTTGCTGCTGTCTATGTCTCTTGCTCGGTGCCGGGGCAGATGATGGCACCCTTCATATACTCTGGGAATTCAGGGATAAAAGCTGATCTCAGAAAACTATCTTATCCAAAGAAGTTAACTTTTTGCAGACACTTGTGCTATGTCAGCTGCATGACTCTTAATGCCTAACAATGGAAATAGAACCTTCAATATCAAATTAGTACAAATGAGTTTTCTCTCTAAAGGGCATGGACGTGACACTCGTAGCAGAATATGATGTTAGAATAAAGTACTTTAGTGATTACATTTCATTTGATTTCTCCAACTGTAATTCGTTTCTTTCTTTTCTCCTTCACTCAGCACATGGATTTAAGTAATTTTTTTCAAGACACAGACTACATCCAGGAAAATATATCTACATCTAATCTTTCTCTTCTAATGCTTCTGAAAGTTAGATATTTTAATGCCTCACTTAAAACATCTAAACCATGGTAACAATCTTACAGTATATTATGACTATGCCTAGTCTTTCCAACTTATTAGGGATTTGATGTGAAAAGGAAGGCATAAAAAACGCTAAACATGGGGACAGGAAGATGCTTTTTTCTCTCCACGTCCTCTATCACAACTCAAATTTGAGCCCATGAGCCCATGTTGACTGTAATCCTAGGGTATATGCGTTGAATTCTGTAAAATATACGAAGCAGAAAGCACATGCACAGAAGCACAAAAAAGAACATAAAAATCTGCCTCTTGGTTTTTACACTGTCAAGCCAACCCCTTGCTCTGCCTTTATCAAGACAAGATGCATCACTGAAAACCCCCAGAGTCAGCAATGCCTACAGAAAGGTCATGACTTAGGAGAGGTCAGCATTTGGAGTTGAAAGGAGATTCTTTTGCTCACTACCATGCCATACTTCAAACTGAGATTCTCACCATGAGCCTGTAAAGATTTTAAGAATTTAAAATTTAAGGATTTTATGGCTTATGTTTTTGTTCGTATACTTCTGACATAGGCATCATGCTGGCTACAGAGCAGGCTATAGTTATTTGTCTGATTTAGTTTCAGAGTGCTTACTGGGCCCAAGTGATTACTTAGTTTGGCTAAGAGCACATAAAAAATACAAAAATGTGTCTGCTGTATTGTGAATTAGTTATCTTCTGAAACACCACAGCTAATAATAGCAACAGTACCACAAAGTTAATAAAAACAATAATAAGTGACATTCATTGAATGCTTATGATGTAACCTTCAATTTTTTAAACTTAATTCTCACACCAACTCGATGCGAAAAATAAAATGAGGAATTCGAGTTAATCTGTATAAGGCAATGCAACATGTAAGTGGCTGAACCAGAAGAAAAACAAAGGTTTCACTCAGTTTTATAATATAGTGAAAGCACAAATGAGCAGATGTTCCAGAGAGCCCAAGTTAGGAAGTATACAACAGGAAGCAATTCAAAGGCTCATTATTATCATTTTAATTTTAAAAACAGATGATAATGCTGATGACAGCTAACCTTTGCTGTACGCTTATTATGTTTCAGGCACTATTTTAAATGCTTAAAATCTATAACTCCTTGGATTCTCAAGATGATTTTATGATTTAAGTGCTACTAATACCCCCATTTGACAGAAGAGGAAATTGAAAGACAGAGAGGTTAAGTAACATACTTGAGGTCACAAAGTAAATGGTTTAGCTGGAACTGGCTGATGGAAGTAAAGCCAATTGAGAAAAGAATGCTAGCTTTTAAACTGGGGTCCACAGTCTCATGGCACATTAGAATCAACTGGGTAGCTTTAAAAACTAGGATGATGGGGTTCAGTCTTTGACCAATTAAAATCAGAGGGTCTGGTGAGACACACGGCTCAGGATGTTGTAAAAGCTCCCTACGTGATTCTAATGCAGCTGGGGCTGAGAACCACTGTACAACATAAAGTCAAGACTACTATTTCTATTCTCAGAAAATAACATTTGGGCTCAAGGTCAATGGCAGGAGGTAGATTAAAAACTCAGTAATAAATAATAGAACTATTGCCTTTGCTGTGTTAGAAAATTATTAACATTGATCATAAGCAAAAACATTATAGATAACTTAAAACAGAGTCCCAGAGTGAAAATAGAATCTTGGGTTTATTTAACGGATGTCAAAGCTGACTTTCTTAACAGTTTTAATTGGATAGTAAATTCACTCTATTGTTTCCAGGAATACCATGTTAGGAGAGGCCTTGCAGGATCTTTTTTCAATTGGGCTCAAATAGATGGTTAATTTCTAAAGTGTTAATTTCATTCTGTGGGTTCCATTTTTCATGGCACTTATTTCTGATAGACACAGAGGGCAATATTTTCAAGGGAAAAGAAATATTCCTCTCAATCCAAGTGAATACATACCACTATTTTACTACTGTTTTATGAATGGGATTTCAAACAACTAATGAAGTCCCAAAGAGAAATCTGGGATGCAAAACTTTTTGTAGCATGATGGAAACTGTCTATGGACAGCCATTAAAAAAATAAATAAAACAAACTGTGCCCTCTCTCCAGGGCAAAGAGAAAGGCTATGAGAAAAAGGTAAGGTAGAAAAAGGATAATGCTTGGTAAACCTTACCTGTTGAGGGAAGTGAGGACAAATACTGGCCCCACCAAGACCTTTTCTCAAAGGCATAGTTAAAAAAAAAATGTAAGTGTATTCCTTGGTTTTCCACTCTTATTTTACTTTTCCTCAACTGATGAAACTCACAGAAGAATTAATAGCAAATGTAAACTGTGGAGGGGGCTGAAACTGAGTGCTCTTTTCCAATGATGAAGTGTTGATTCAACAGCCCCATTAAAAACAGAACATCAGGGAGAAATCAAAAGCTTTACAGACAAGCAAAAGCTAAGAGAATTCAGTACCACCAAACCAGCTCTACAACAAATGGTAAAGGAACGTCTCTAAGTAGGAAACACAGAGAAGAAAAGGACCTACAAAAACAAACCCAAGATCCTGCAGAAAGATGGCGGAAGAGTAAGACGCGGAGATCACCTTCCTCCCCACAGATACATCAGAAATACATCTACACGTGGAACAACTCCTACAGAACACCCACTGAACGCTGGCAGAAGACCTCAGACCTCCCAAAAGGCAAGAAACTCCCCACGTACCTGGCTGTGTAGATGAAAGGCTCTTGGTGCTGCAGCCAGGAGTCAGTGCTGTGCCTCTTAGGTGGGAGAGCCAACTTCAGGACACTGGTCCACAAGAGACCTCCCAGCTCCACGTAATATCAAACGGCGAAAATCTCCCAGAGATCTCCATCAACACCAACACCCAGCTTCACTCAGAGACCAGCAAGCTACAGTGCTGGACACCCTATGCCAAGCAACTAGCAAGACAGGAACACAACCCCACCCATTAGCAGAGAGGCTGCCTAAAATCAAAATAAGGCCACAGACACCCCAAAACACACCACCAGGCCCACCAGAAAGACAAGATCCAGCCTCACCCACCAGAACACAGGCATTAGTCAACTTGACAAGGAACTCTACACAACCCACTGAACCAACTTTAGCCACTGGGGACAGACACCAAAAACAATGGGAACTACGAACCTGCAGCCTGCAAAAAGTAGACCCCAAACACAGTAAGATAAGCAAAATGAGAAGACAGAAAAACACACAGCAGATGAAGGAGCAAGATAAAAACACACCAGACCTAACAAATGAAGAGGAAATAGGCAGTCTACCTGAAAAAGAATTCAGAATAATGATAGTAAAGATGATCCAAAATCTTGGAAA
>NC_041219.1:17856230-17856446 GCF_002837175.3 Physeter macrocephalus | reverse complement strand
CAAACCAGCTTTACAACAAATGCTAAAGGAACTTTTCTAGGCAAGACACACAAGAGAAGGAAAAGACCTACAGTAACAAATGCAAAACAATTAAGAAAATGGTAATAAGAACATACATATCGATAATTAACTTAAATGTAAATGGATTAAATGCTCCCACCAAAAGACACAGACTGGCTGAATGGATACAAAAACAAGACCCATATATATGCTGTC
>NC_041219.1:17854030-17856050 GCF_002837175.3 Physeter macrocephalus | reverse complement strand
ACAGAATACACATTTTTCTCAAGTGCTCATGGAACATTCTCCAGGATAGATCATATCTTGGGTCACAGATCAAGCCTTGGTAAATTTAAGAAAATTGAAATCGTATCAAGTATCTTTTCCGACCACAACTCTATGTGACTAGATATCAATTACAGGAAAAGATCTCTAAAAAATATAAACACATGGAGGCTAAACAATACACCACTTAAAAACAAAGTGATCACTGAAGAAATCAAAGAGGAAATCAAAAAATACCTAGAAACAAATGACAATGGAGAAACGACGACCCAAAACCTATGGGATGCAGCAAAAGCAGTTCTAAGAGGGAAGCTTATAGCAATACAATCCTACCTTAAGAAACAGGAAACATCTGGAACAAACAACCTAACATTGCACCTAAAGCTATTAGAGAAAGAACAAAAAACCCCCAAAGTTAGCAGAAGGAAAGAAATCAAAAAGATCAGATCAGAAATAAATGAAAAAGAAATGAAAGAAATGATAGCAAGGATCAATAAAACTAAAATCTGGTTCTTTGAGAAGATAAACAAAATTGATAAACCATTAGCCAGACTCATGAAGAAAAAAAGGGAGAAGACTCATATCAATAGAATTAGAAATGAAAAAGGAGAAGTAACAACTGACACTGCAGAAATACAAAAGATCATTAGAGATTACTAGAAGCAACTCTATGCCAATAAAATGGACAGCCCGGAAGAAATGCACAAATTCTTAGAAATGCACAACCTGTCGAGATTGAATCAGGAAGAAATAGAAAATATGAACAGACCCATCACAAGCACTGAAATTGAAACTGTGATGAAAAATCTTCCAACAAACAAAAGCCCAGGACCAGATGGCTTCACAGGCGAATTCTATTAAACATTTAGAGAAGAGCTAACACCTATCCTTCTCAAACTCTTCCAAAAGATAGCAGAGGGAGGAACACTCCCAAACTCATTCTATGAGGCCACCATCACCCTGATACCAAAACCAGACAAAGACGTCACAAAGAAAGAAAACTACAGGCCAATATCACTGATGAACATAGATGCAAAAATCCTCAACAAAATACTAGCAAACAGAATCCAACAGCACATTAAAAGGATCATACACCATGATCAAGTGAGGTGTATTCTGGGAATGCAAGGATTCTTCAATATACACAAATCAAACAACGTGATACACCATAGCAACAAACTGAAGGAGAAAAACCATATGATCATCTCAATAGATGCAGAGAAAGCTTTTGACAAAATTCAACACCCATTTATGATAAAAACCCTGCAGAAAGTAGGCATAGAGGGAACTTTCCTCAACATAATAAAGGCCATATATGACAAACCCACAGCCAACAAAGTTCTCAATGGTGAAGAACTGAAACCATTTCCACTAAGATCAGGAACAAGACAAGGTTGCCCACTCTCACCACTCTTATTCAACATAGTTTTGGAAGTTCTAGCCACAGCAATCAGAGAAAAAAAAAAAAAACAAATAAAAGGAATCCAAATAGGAAAAGAAGAAGTAAAGCTGTCACTATTTGCAGATGACATGATATTATACATAGAGAATCCTAAGGATGCTACCAGAAAACCACTAGAGCTAATCAATGAATTTGGTAAAGTAGCAGGATACAAAATTAATGCACAGAAATCTCTGGCATTCTTATACACTAATGATGAAAAATCTGAGAGTGAAATTAAGAAAACACTCCCATTTACCACGGCAACAAAAAGAATAAAATATCTAGGAATAAACCTACCTAAGGAGACAAAAGACTTGTATGCAGAAAACTATAAGACACTGATGAAAGAAATTAAAGATGATACAAATAGGTGGAGAAATATACCATGTTCTTGGATTGGAAGAATCAACATTGTGAAAATGACTCTACTACCCAAAGCAATCTACAGATTCAATGCAATCCCTATCAAACTACCACTAGCATTTTTTACAGAACTAGAAAAAAAAATTTCACAATTTGTATGGAAACACAAAAGACCCCAAATAGCAAAAGCAATCT
>NC_041219.1:17846780-17853755 GCF_002837175.3 Physeter macrocephalus | reverse complement strand
TAAGGCCAGACACTATCAAACTCTTAGAGGAAAACATAGGCAGAACACTCTATGACATAAATCACAGCAAGATCCTTTTTGAACCACCTCCTAGAGGAATGGAAATAAGAATAAAAATAAACAAATGGGACCTAATGAAACTTAAAAGCTTTTGCACAGCAAAGGAAACCATAAACAAGACCAAGAGACAACCCTCAAAATGGGAGAAAATATTTGCAAATGAAGCAACTGACAAAGGATTAATCTCATTAATCTCCAAAATGCTCATGCAGCTCAATAACAAAAAAACAAACAATCCAATCCAAAAATGGGCAGATGACCTAACTAGACATTTCTCCAAAGAAGATATACAGATTTCCAAGAAACACATGAAAGAACGCTCAACATCATTAATCATTAGAGAAATGCAATCAAAACTACAATGAGATATCATCTCACACTGGTCAGAATGGCCATCATCAAAAAATCTAGAAACAATGAATGCTGGAGAGGGTGTGGAGAAAAGGGAACACTCTTGTACTGTTGGTGGGAATGTGAATTGGTACAGCCACTATGGAGAACAGAATGGAGGTTCCTTAAAAAACTACAAATAGAACTACCATATGATCCAGCAATCCCACTACTGGGCATACACCCTGAGAACACCATCATTCAAAAAGAGTCATGTACCACAATGTTCATTGCAGCTCTATTTACAATATCCAGTACATGGAAGCAACCTAAGTGCCCATCAATAGATGAATGGATAAAGATGTGGCACATATATACAATAGAATATTACTCAGCCATATAAAGAAATGAAATTGAGCTATTTGTAGTGAGGTGAATGGACCTAGAGTCTGTCATACACAGTGAAGTAAGTCAGAAAGATAAAAACAAATACCCTATGCTAACACATATATATGGAATCCAAAAAAAAAAAAAGATGTTTCTGATGAACCTAGAGGCAGGACAAGGAATAAAGATGCAGACGTAGAGAATGGACTTGAGGACACGAGGATGGGAAAGGGTAAACAGGGATGAAGTGAGAGAGTAGCGTTGACATATATACACTACACTAACAAATGTAAAATAGATAGCTAGTGGGAAGCAGCCGCATAGCACAGGGAGATCAGCTCAGTGCTTTGTGACCGCCTGGAGGGGTGAGATAGGGAGGGTGGGAGGGAGGGAGGAGATGCAAGAGGGAGGAGATGTGGGAACATATGTATGTGTATAACTGATCCACTTTGTTATAAAGCAGAAACTAACACACCATTGTAAAGCAATTATACTCCAATAAAGATGTTAAAAAACAAAAACAAAAACAGAACATCACCACCAAATCCCGACATAGGACGTGTGGTCAACACTCTGGCCCTTGCTTCCTGATCCAAGAGACTCACTACCAGACTAGACACAGTGATGGCAGGAAGAGTCTGGGGGAAAAAAAAAATACTCTCCCTGGAAAGCACACATACTAGTTTAGCCAGTTTGTTATTTTTGTCTTTAAAATTATTTCTTAACCACAGTCAGGTTTCTTGAAATGCAGGCAATTTTTCTTTTGGAGAAAAATTGGCCTTTTGCTCATTCTTATGGTTGACACAAACCACTGATCCCCAGGGCTGTGGCTTGTCATATTAGGTTTTGGCACTGTTGCCCTCTCTGTATAGGTGCCTCACCATTTTTTTTGTTTGCTTGTCATTTCCCCTTTCACCGCTATTTTCCTCCTCTTGTGGCTCCCAATATCAAAATAGGTCATCCATAGACAACAGCACAGGGAAATAAACCAGGAAATCTAGTCTTTTTTTTTTTTTTCCTTCATAGACTAATGGGGAGGAAAATTTTTTGACTTACTATTCTTATTCTAAGTTTTCTCACATACCCTTCTTATTTTTAGCATCGAAATATTTGTCATTGTTTTTTAAAAAGGAATTCTTATATAAGGTAAATTACCTGTGGAGAGGGAGATATGCCCTTTAAGGGGCTACTTTTTGGAAAATCACTGGCCAGTTTTCAATAAGGTCTGAATGGATTTATAAAATCAGCTTCTACCTTATGGTTTACTTTGTGTTTTGCAGAGGAAAGTGAGGCCTGTAAAGGAGGTAGGCATACCATTAGGTCAAACAAAGAAGTTTAAGGGTTTTACTGCTTTTCTAGGTAATAACAAATGTACTTTATTTGGATTATAGCACTATAGCAGCTGCTCCAAAGGTTTATAGCTATTCATTCTATGAGATCTGCTGTCACTTCTACCACAGGCTGAGTTTCAGAATCTGAATATATGAACACTTATCAAGAGTGATTCTGCACTTCCTGAGAGTATGAAGTCATTTAAAATTCGACAGAGTTCCAGTTCATTGTGATCACTGTCTCCTGAGACTCAGGTAGAGAGAACCAAAAGACCCAGGGTGGGTCCAAGTTGCGGGTAGACAGAGAAGATTTCAAGGTTCTCCATTCAGTGAGAGTTAAAAAAAAAAAAAAAAAAAAAAAAAATCAACATTATTCTTAAACATTTCTCTTAAAAAATCACTTGGATGGCTCTTGAAGTAAACTACAGTACAGCCTCTCAGTGTGTTCCTGGCAGCCAGTCTCGTTGCTTTTGGTTTTATTTCCAGCACTGTAAAAGATCAACGTGTTTTGTGCTGAGCAGCCCATGTTGTGGTTGGCTTGCATTTAGAGGCTGAATTTCATTGGGGGAGGGGACACGTTGAACACAACATGTTTCAAACACGAGAACCATACTCAGTGCTGCAAGATGTCCACGCTAGGAAAGGACAGGAAGCCAAAACAGACTGAGAGGACAGAAGCTTCCTGTGAATCCCTTCACAACATTGACCGAGCACCTACTGTCTTCCAGGCACCACCGCATGTGCTGGGGAAAGCAGAAGTACAGAAAATAAAGTCCTTGCCACCACAGAGCTCATGGTCTGGAGAGCGGACACAGATAATGCACGTAGGTAAGAAAATACATAGGCTGTAGATGGTGGTAAAAACCAAGCAGAAAACGTATAGCAGGACAAGATAAAAGAGGTAGGGTATATTACTACTACAGAGGTGTTTCCTATGAAGCAGGATGGGAAATCTTACTGATACAAGTTGCTATTTGAGCAGATATTTAAGAAAGTGCCAGAGCTAGCCATGCTGCTATCCGGAGGAAAAGCACGCCAGCTGGAGGAAAAAGTATGATTATAAAGCCCGGAGGAAGAAGCATGCTTGAGTCCGTGACAGGCAACACCAATTTGTTCGTTGTTTATGTAACCTGGCAAGTAGAATTGACTTATTTAAAAATTATTCTCTCTGTGTAAAGTAAATAGATAGACAAATTCCTGCAATGTAAATAATTTAGCAGTAGCTCTGGACCAAGCAGTATTCTAGGTGCTCTGTATGTATTGCTGCATTCCCATAATAAACCCTCTGAGGTAGTTATTATTATCTCCATTTACAGAGTGAGCAAATGAGGCTTAGGGATGTAAGCAACACACCCAAGATCTCAGAGCCAGAGGCAGGTGAAGCCCTGTTTAGTACACCCAAGCCATGTAATTCCAGAGCCTACACTGCTAAGCTATGTTGCCTACCAGGGCTTGTGAAAATGGCATGATTCCACTGGAAATTCACTGCAGAGACTGCTCTTCCCAAACCAGTGAAGTCACTGAAGCATGCTATTTATAGCAACATCTAGTAAAAAGACAAACCCTATGTGCCACCCATGTCTCTGTACAGTCAGGAAAGCAAAACCCAAAGTTTCTTTGTGAAATATCATGCTGGAAGTAGGTATCTGTTTTTTCACTGCCACCATATGAGCGGAATACACTTTATCCCTAAACATTAAAAATGTTTTGATGCCATTAAGGTACACAAAATTATATTCATGATCAAGTGCTACACTTTTGGAGATATAGCGTATATAAGCCAGACCAGATGGGGTGGGAATAGATATAGGTTCTGGAAAACATGTTAAAATAAAAACTTGATATATATTTGAAGGTGCTACACTAAGTAAAATCTACACTATATCAAGGATCATTTAGCACTATACACTGTAATTTTATGAAAACATTTAGTTCAAAAAAGGCTTTCAAAACCTGCAGTCATGAATTGCCCTTTGACTATCAACTTTATTGATGGTGTGTATCATGTTTTGTCACCATTCCTGCCTTCACTAGAGATCTTGACTTGTTCTGAGGCTATTGCCAACACGCATCTGGCAGACCTTTGGTTATTCCCAGAGCCTAGCATGTTCTAGCACACTTTAAGTGCTACAGCACGCACATATTTGAGGAGGTAATAAATTTCCATTAAAGCAGAGTTGAAAATTCAAACCAAGTTTTAAAAAGAATTGAGTCATATAATTTCTTCATGCTGTAGTTCCTTTTACATAAACATCTTCACCATATCCAGCAGCTTCAGTTTAGACATGTAAGAGAAGTAGTAGGATTGGATAAATTAAGGACTAAAAGATCAATTCCGAATTACTCAAAAAAAGCTTTTTGCTGTAATACTCTATTCATAACACATCATTAAACAGATTAAAAACCTACAATCAATTTAGCATATTTCTAAGTAGTTTTTTTTTTCTTTTCTAGGGATTTTTTAAAGGAGAATGTTAATATTACTTTATTTATATGTGGGGAAATTTTAGATTCCTGTGTATTTAAACATTATTGTACTCGAAATCACAATAACCTTAACATACGAACTTTTGTCAAATACATCTCTAGACCGTAATACACATATAGTAGGAATAAAATAAAATCTGACATGATACCTGCACGTCATTCTACCATAACTCTCATTTAAAGAACACAAATTCAGTTAACAGCAAAACTTCACAAAGAAACTGCCAGGTAAGCAAAGAGTCTACTGTCCAAAGTATCTGGTCTTCCAAATCCTAAACCAACATTTCACTAAATCATTTTGCTTCCTTCAGCTTATTAAAGGAAATGAAATAAATTAACTTTATGAAAAAATGAGCAGATTTACTGTGGTTGTATGAGTCAGCCCAAGACAAAGTAATCAACACATTTCAAGCAATACAAAAACAGTAATTTGTTTGCTATGTTTCTTGAAGTCCCTGAATATTCTCTGAAGATAACACAGTGAGTTCATGAATTTTTAAGAATTGTTGTATAAGGTGTGGAAGATGCAAACATTCAAGACTCATAAACTATATAAACCACTCATGAAAAAAATTAAGAAACAATTAAATGCTAAGCCTGCATCAGCTACATCTCTGAGAGAGTAGGAATCACAACTTCCTTGTTTCTCATTATATCCCTGGTATTCATTTTAGATACTGACATATAATAGGCACTCTGCTTGCCTGTATTTGTATTCTGACTCTACCACTACCTGTGAGGTCCCAGACAAACTACCCTGCCTCTGTTTCTCCATCTGTAAAAATGGGGTAGAATTTAACTTTTAATGTTTAACTAGTGTAGATATTGTTAGGCTGACACTTCCTAATTTTTTAAAAAAGACGTTTTTCTGGTTTCAACATTATCATGTTTATTCTTCTACACGTTACAGGGACAAAAGTTTTTTGGTAATAATTCATGATAGATACAAGCAGAAATATGGACCTATAATAGTTGTTTATCAACTTTTAACCCACTCAATATTATCACCTCCATTTAGATGAATGCTCTCTTTTTTACATCATTAAGTGTGTATAAAAAAGGTTCCTAACTTCCAAATATGGAGACACAGTTTATACAAATTCAAATGTAAATAATGGATTTAAAGCAATCATATGGTACTACAGTGCTTATGGTATAATCCATCATCTGTTCACCATAAAAGTTCCCTACAAGTAGGAAATGTTTAGGAGTTACTGTGTCAATCAGCATACTAGAAAAGAAAATGATAATGTTATATTACTCAATGAAAGGAAAAATAAACATATGTGCATGTATCCAGTAAAGATTTCCAAGGCTAATCAAAGTACATAATCTTCCTTCGGCAGCAAAATAATTCCATCTTCCAGATTTATGGAATCTATTGCTCTCAATGCTAGCCTAAGAAAACTATATCAAAAAGAAGATATTAAAGTGGAGAAAAGCAACTAAACATAAGTGAGAAATTATAAATTCAACATAGGAATCTCTTTCTCCATAAGAAAATTCGAAAATAAGCACAGATATCCATGTATCTGCGGTGTGTCATTTAAGTAGAGTGACCTACAGAAATGCATTTAAAAAATCCTTTGTTCTTTCAATATTTTCATATTGACACTTTTTCAAATACAGTTTTTCACAATTTCTGGTATCATTTTTTTTTTTTTTTTTTTTTTTTTGTGGTATGCGGGCCTCCCTCTGTTGTGGCCTCTCCCGTTGCGGAGCACAGGCTCCGGACGCGCAGGCTCAGCGGCCATGGCTCACGGGCCCAGCCGCTCCGCGGCATGTGGGATCCTCCCAGACCGGGGCGCGAACCCGGTTCCCCTGCATCGGCAGGCGGACGCGCAACCACTGCGCCACCAGGGAAGCCCCCTGGTATCATTTTAATAATGCATGTAATCATGGATGAAGAAAAGTATCAGGGCATATTAAAGATTTATTTATTATAGTAGCTTTGATTTTCTGATAGATATGTACATTAGCATACTTGCGGTTACAAATAAAAGCTCAGCTAGTTGAAACAGATGAAAGCTATGATTACACAAATTTAACAAATAGTATGACTCTTTGGGAAAAGATAGTTGAACCTTGTTAAGAAAAAGGGAAAACTACCATTGGTTTCTGTAAACCAATAGTGGAAAATGCACTATATATTTAAGAAAAATAATTTGTCTTGTAGGAAAACTAAATTAATACATATTGAGGATTTTTATTCATTTGTTTTAGTAGGTTTTATTAGGATTTGTATATAAACAACCAGTAAAAATTACAGGTGGAATCAAGAAATAAACTGTAGTACAAATATAGATTCCATGGGGAAGATCAGCTATCTTTTTTTTTTTTTTTTTTTTTTTTTTTTTTGCGGTATGCGGGCCTCTCACTG
>NC_041219.1:17838507-17846662 GCF_002837175.3 Physeter macrocephalus | reverse complement strand
TGCGGCATGTGGGATCTTCCCGGACCGGGGCACGAACCTGTGTACCCTGCATCGGCAGGCGGACTCTCAACCACTGCGCCACCAGGGAAGCCCCCAGCTATCTTTTATAGGATTAAACAGTTAATTAGAACAGTTAAGGATAGAGTAACTTAGATTGGAGAATAAGGAAAAAAAAAGTGTTTGAAAACAGTAGCAGTAAATGTTCTATATCTATCCATTCTTGAGCTTGTTGAGATCTATCATATGATACTATCAAAAACATAGTTGATTATTTCCACATGTAATTTAAGCAATTATTTTCTTTAGTATAAATTGTATATGTATATATACATATATGTAAATATATAAATATATATTTCGTAAATCATTCTAACAAATCTTTTCAAAATTGCTTCTCTCTTTAAAATTCAGTATTCCTAATCTGAAGAAGTTACTTTTAAAATGAAACCAATTCAGTGAATTGACCATTTCAAACTCTCATCACAAGACCTTTAATGGCACCACATTTGCCCTCTTTAAGTTGCCATTTACTCTTCAAAAGGGCAGTGTCTCAGTAGGTTATAGTATGTGGTAAAGGTGCATTTCTGGGAGTTATTTCACTACAGATCTCATTTAAGAAAGTGACAAAAACAACAGCAAGAACAACAAAACGGAGATGAAAATCACACAGAAATAATGAGAGTAAGTAAAATATAAAGGTCCTATTCTTAAAAAATTGAGTTCTCTATAGTTTTATTTTTTGCTGTAATCACAATGCAGGTTCAGACAACTGATAAAACTCTGAATACCATACCACAGTGGCCATTTTTTGGCACTTGGTATCTAAGGAAGTAACAGTTGATAATAAGACAAAGACTGAGACATTTTGTAGCATACACATTTTTTTCCCTCTCTTAAAGATGTCATTCTTTTCAGCTCTCTTCTAGGGTTTGTTAGCAAAGATGTTACAGCAATATATTTAAGCCAATTCTTCTCAAGTTGATAAAGGGAAACTCCTGATTCTGACATTATCTAGTGACAAGAACTTTAACATTATAACAACTCAGTCTGGGAAAATAACGTCATCCAGAATGACACAGACTCTCCTTGACCAAAGAAGACATTCCTCTGAGTCCTCTTTTTGACTAGGCCTCATCCTTGGGTCTTAGGCCTGCCTAGCCCAGCTGTAGCAAGAATTCTGCTAAGTTAATTTAGCGAGAATCCCCCCATCCTCGCTATGTGATCATACTGGCTTGTCTTCAGCAAGAATTCTGTAAGTTGGTTTACCAAGAATCCTCCTACCCTTGAGGTCTCTTCTTAGTAATTTTCCATCCACTGACCACCCCCTGCTGTCTCTGCTGTATGCCAGGTTGAACCTGATCTGTCTCCCTTATTTCCATAGTCAAGACACTTATCACAATAGTCCTGAATAAAGTCTTCATTACTATTTTTAAAAGCATTGGGGACTTCCCTGGTGGTCCAGTGGTTAAGACTCTGCGCTTCCACTTCACGGGGCACAGGTTCAATCCTTGGGTGGGGAAGTTCTGCGTGCCACGTGGTTTGGCCAAAAAATAAATAAATAAATAATTTTTTTTAAAAAGCGTTGGGAATAATTTTTTTTCTCTTTAACAAAGACACAGGACTTTCAAGAAGAAACTAATCTATCAATCTACTAATTTTTCAGGATCTGCCCAACTTTTACTTGTCTTTAGGGTAAAGTAAAATATAATTTTATCTGTAAATGTAAATGAGAGTTCAGGTAGATAACAAAGAATTAGGAGTAGAAGAAAGGTAAGAAAATAGAAAAAAGAGGAGTAGAATGTTACAGGAAACTCAGAAGAGGGAGGGGATAAAGAATCATACACAAACATGGCTTTTTGTTAATGTTTCAGTTATATTTAGAAAAAACGTGGCCCCATAAGACCAATCAAGGATGAGAAACATAAATGTCTGAAATAGAAATGGGCAAGAAATTTTATATACAATGGAATACTACTCAGCCATAAAAAAGAATAAAATAATACCATTTGAAGCAATATAGATGGACCTAGAGATTATCCTACTAAGTGAAGTAAGTCAGAAAGAGAAAGACAAATATCATGTGATATCACTCATATGTGGAATCTAAAATATGACACAAATGAACTTATCTACAAAACAGAAACAGACTCCCAGACATAGAGAACAGACTTGTGGCTGCCAAAGGGGAGATGGGGTCGGGGGAGGGATGAATTGGGCGTTTGAGACTAGCAGATGCAAAGTATTATATTTAGAATGGATAAACAACAAGATCCTACTGTATAGCATAGGAAACTATACTCAATAACCTGTGATAAACTATAATGGAAAAGAATATAAAAAAGAAAGTCTATGTGTAGAACTGAATCACTTTGCTGTACAGCAGAAATTAACACATTGTAAATCAACTATACTTCAATAAAAAAATTAAAAAAAAAAAAAAAAAAAAGAAATGAGAGAGGCCAGCTGTGGAAATAACCAAAGGGGATTATGAAGAATGTGGTAACTGGGGGTGAGGGAAGGTCATATCCTTCTCAGGGTAGCAGCTACTGGTCCACCCTAGTTGCTATTCCCAGGTAGGAACATGGGCCAGTGTGGTTAGATTAGCTGAGTTCAAAACAAAACAAAACAAAACAAAACAGGAATCTAGTTTCTCTGGAAGAAACGGGACTAAAAGTAATTTTAGTGTGTGGTCCCACAGTTCAAACAATTATAGCTATAAATCGATGCAAAGGATACCCTCATAAAGAAATGTGAGTAAAAATAAACACGTTTGGAATCAGAGAACATAATTAAGTGGAATTCCCCAAAGTTTTTGATGTTTCTCAACCCTAAAGTACTCAGGCTGATTTTCTTTATAGCCAAGAGCCACATAAGTTCCTGCCCACGTCTCACACCCCCTCATCCTTTTCTGGTTGTGAATCTAAAACACACACACAACACATACATACATTTTCAAAAAATGGTGCTCAAACATGATTGCATGTGGATTGTGATGAATAACAATACCCCAAGGATGGAAAAACTGTAAATTCAACTTAGTTGAGCCCAAATATCTGATCCCAGTCTAGGCAACAACTAGCCCACATCAACAGCTAGTAAACAAGTGGATTATACTAACCATGTTTGTCTTCTAAGCATGAAGCATTATACAGATGATAAACAAAAACAGTAATCACTTCAGAAATACATTTTTTCTGGTTTATCTCACATTTTCGAAATAGAAGTATAACACAAAGCAACAACAATGTAAGCAGAGAGAAATGAATGCACCAAAAACTCGACTTTGTAACTTGTTAGAAGAAAAGCAACATCTAAATAATTTGGAAAGAAGATCTACAGTAGAAAGGAGTTTGAAGACAGATATGAGTGTCTTCTCATATCTAAAATTGGGGCTAAAATTGATCCTGGCATAACTGAAGCTCTCAGGGAAGTGAGCATCTATGTTGCTGAAATCAGACATGAAGAATTAGATATTTGATTTCTACAGCTGTGTGCAATAAATGTCCATAACTTCAAAAGGATTAAGCCTATTTATGAACTGAAGTAGAATTAGGGTTTGTTGACTTAATTGGGTATGTGTGAATAACCAACAGTTTTTGTTTCAATTATATCTCTGGGCCCTTTTAATAAAACCAGATAAAATACAGAGGGAAACTAATGGCAATTTCTCTCTTGATGGAAACCTATTTATTCTGGGTTTGTCAACTTACTCTATTTTTGACTGTAAAGTACATAGAGGTATTTGAAACTGAAATGACTAGTGAGAGTGGGAAATATATTTACAATATTAAAATGCATTTTACTCATAAAGTCAATCTGGTGATTCTGGGATCCATATATTATTAATGCCTGAAAGTCAAGAGACACATGGTATGTAATTTTCCCACATCACAGAAGCTTGTGGAAAGTTTTGGAAAAGGCCATATGTTTTTTCCTCCATTTACAAGCAGAAATGTGGTTTAACTGCTTCCCAGACAAATTATTATTTACCCTACTATTTTTTTTTTTCCCAGTGAGATGGCAATCTCAGCAATTTCCCCCACCAAAACCCCCTATATGGTCAAATCTGAATCTGTCCTGTTTAACTGAATTTCATGGTCTCTTGTTCTAATTAGGGTTGAGGAATATCTTACCCATCAGAAAACAGCTATAACTCAGAATATTTTCTCTCTCTTCTATCAGAAGGTAATTCTTCCATCAGAAGTTAATTCTTACCCTTTCCCCCCGGATTCTAGTCTTAGTGGTTATTTCTACTGCATAGCCATCTCTCCCTACCCTATCCCACAACCATATTTACCATAAAAAGGGTAGTCCAAGTTGAAAGGAATATATTGTAGAATCTATGTACTAGCTCATAACACAGCTGCACTCTCTTACAGTAAGCTCATTTCTTTGAATCTCATACTTCTCATTTGCTCTTTGACATATAAACATTGCCAAAGAGCCCTAAATGCATAACATCAGCTTTGATTTTATAATAATACTCTGAAATAATTTATGATCTAAGTGCCCAGGAAAGGTATAATGCACGTATGTAATTTTCTATTGGACAGTCCAATCCTTGGAACACATTCCTCTTGAATTCATATGTAATGAATGTGCACTGGAAAACATTTATAAAATATTATACATACTAGAAATATAAAGGGTGAATACAACAATCAGTGTAAAAGTCAGAGAATTGAATCAAAGCTAGAAGCAATCGACCAGTGATTTCAGAACTTCACTGAGAATTATCACAAGATGACAAAGGGCTTAAGGCCAGAATTTCTCCTGGCACTTACTGATCATATATAGATGGTACAGACCTATGGCAAATATTATCTACTGCCTGGTCTGGCATGTTCAGCTCTATCCACAGGCCTTTGGCTTCAAATTCTGCCCTTTTTGCCACAGGACCAACGGACAGCCAAATAAAGATGACAGTAGTAAATTACTACCTATGCATGCTCTATTTCTAATTTTTTTTTTTCCTCCTTATATCTTCATAGTCTACTTTTTCTTTTTCAGTCCCTGGGGAGGAAATAATCCCTTAAGATCTTCTATATTTCCTTTGCTTTCCCCTCTACTTGGACACATTTTAAATCTCATATTTAAACACACACACATACCCATACCCTTTAACACCTATTTTTAATATTTAATAAACACCTACTTAATATTTCTTTGGTATTGCCCTCTTTCATTTACTTCCACACTTATTTACAGATTCACTTTACACGCTCTGCTCCCATTTCTCATGCCCTTAACACCTTAACAACTTCCACCCATATCACTTGCGTGAAACTGAACTCATGAAGGTAGCCCATCATCTTATCCTTTGAAGTCAAAGGACTTTCTCAGTCCTTGTTTTTCTTTACTGTTTAGCAGCAGTGGAAATTGCTCACCAATGTTGATTTCTATGTCCTATTGTTGTCTTATGCCTTCCTTACCCTATATTCCCAATGCAGGGATGCTCAGGGCTGTGAAATGGGCTCTCTTCTCTCGTTTTGTACTTTCCCTCCCTCGGTGATCTTAACCTGTCCTTTGGTACTATGCCGTTTCTGCAAATGACTCCTGCACCTCTATGCCTAATGGTGGCCTTTTCCCCAACTGCCCACTTGATAGGAATGTCCTGTAGAAAATTAGAATATCTTCCCTCTCACTTAGAATCTGCTCGGTTCAAACTTAACACTTTCTTCTTGAAATAAACACATTTTTCTGTCCTATTTCTGTTTAGGGGATTTCTTTTTTTCCAAGTTACCTAAATTTAAAATTTTGGAACACTCATTGGGCCAATTAATTTTCCTACTCATATCCTATCAAATAATATGCTTACTTTCCCTGCATGTTCTTTTCCATTCTACTGTGTTTCTGTATTTTAGGATCTATATTATGCCTTGTGCCTATACTATTTTTTTTTCTTTTTAAAGAGAGAAGGCAAGTTTTTTTCTTTCTTTTTTTTTGCGGTACGCGGGCCTCTCACTGTTGTGGCCTCTCCCGTTGCGGAGCACAGGCTCCGGACGCGCAAGCTCAGCGGCCATGGCTCACGGGCCCAGCCGCTCCGCGGCATGTGGGATCTTCCCGGACCGGGGCACGAACCCGTATCCCCTGCATCGGCAGGCAGACTCTCAACCCCTGCGCCACCAGGGAAGCCCTTTTTTTAAAAAAAATAAATTTTATTTGTTTATATTTGGCTGCATTGGGTCTTTGCTGTTGCGTGTGGGCTTTCTCTAGTTGCAGTGAGCGGACTTCTCACTGTGGTGGCTTCTCTTGTTACGGAGCACAGGCTCTAGGTGCGTGGGCTTCAGTAGTTGTGGCTCACGGGCTCTAGAGCGCAGGCTTAGTAGCTGTGGCGCATGGGCTTAGTCGCTCCGCGGCATATGGGATCTTCCCGGACGAAGGCTCAAACCCGTGTCCCCTGCATTGGCAGGCGGATTCTTAACCACTGCACCACCAGGGAAGTCCTGCCTATACTATTTCAATGACCTTTTATTTGGTTTTCTCAAAGCTGCATCTGTCATTTCTATTGAAATCACAAATGAAATACACATTCTTCATCACATCAGATAAATGGCCATCCTAAATTACCACTTTCATTACGTCATCCTGCTGAACACAATCCTAGAATACAAACTCCTCATTCTCAGTATGGTATTCAATGCCCTTCATCTGGTTTTATATTATTTTTCAGTTCTATCTTCCCCCACTCTTCCTCTCTGCCCCCCACCATGGGCAATATTAACCACATCTGCTTACTGTTCCTTGGGTATAGTTCATGCTTTCTGAGCTCATGTCTTTGTTCATGCATATGTCTCTACCTGCCAGAATTCTCTCTTTTCTCCTCTTCCTGATAAAAACTTCACCTATAAACCTCCAATCATTTCAAGATTCTTAAGTTTGTCAACTGTGACTCAATGTCTTCTAGGATCAGTCCAGCTGAAAGTATTTTTTTCTCCTGCGCACTTTTCCAGCACCTAGCTTCTATCACTCACAGAGCACTTATTATACAGCATCTTTTACTGCCTTGAAGTATGAGGATTTGGATCCCTGTTTCTCTCCCCCACTTTCCCCCCGCATTAGATAGTACATTTCTCAAGGTCAGGGTTAATTTTGCACAAGTTGGAAATCCTACTGCACTTGGCGTAAAATTTTACACAATGTTAGAACTTAATAATAATTTTTAAAAAGTTGAATGAATTCAGACCAAAAACAATTACATGCAGAAAAATACAAAATATAAAGAAATATAATTCCTCATTATTAGGAATTACCCTCTGCTAACTCTGGAATTTACTAAAAGTCAAGTAGAACTGGGTGACTTAGTACTATGCAAATTCCCCATTCTTCGCATTTTACGGAAAATTTAAAAACCTATAAATTAATGCAGAATTTGGCTCACTTCCCGCAGGAGGAACAAAACCATTTCATTTTAATGTTCTCTCTAGTCCTCAAGAGTCAGCAGGTTTTTTGTTTGTTTGTTTTTTGCAGTACGCGGGCCTCTCACTGTTGTGGCCTCTCCTATTGCGGAGTACAGACTACGGACGTGCAGGCTCAGTGGCCATGGCTCATGGGCCCAGCCGCTCCGCGGCATGTGGGATCTTCCCGGACCGGGGCACGAACCCGTGTGCCCTGCATCGGCAGGTGGACTCTCAACCACGGCGCCACCAGGGAAGCCCGAGTCAGCAGTTTTTGATGTGCGTAAATGGGAGAGAAGACAGAGAAAAGTGTTGTCTTTTTAAAGTAACCTCCACAGAAAGATCAATTTTATTTATAAAAATGTAAAACTGAAAGTGGAAAAACTTAAAATGGCAATTTTGGTAAAGAGTTTTCCCACTACAAAAATGTTTCTCTAAATGTGCACTTAAATAAATATATTTCTCTAAATGTGCACTTCAGTAAAAAACGATGTATTCAATATCCCTGATGAAGAAACAATATCAGAGTCTAACATTTCAAGTTATATGTGCCTGCTAACTGACAAAGGATTAATCTCCAAAATATACAAGCATCTCATGCAGCTTAATATCAAAAAAACAAACAATCCAATCCAAAAATGGGCAGAAGATCTAAATAGACATTTCTCCAAAGAAGATACACAGATTGTCAACAAACAAATGAAAGGATGCTCAACATCACTAATCATCAGAGAAATGTAAATCAAAACTACAATGAG